>NC_080542.1:137592345-137892345 GCF_028640845.1 Ahaetulla prasina | reverse complement strand
GTGGGAGGGGGCTAGGAGGGGAAGTGGGGAGAGCGGGGGAGATGAAGGATCAATGTAAAGGAATGATTGAAGATATGTAATTAAGAAATAGAAATAATTTGAAATGAAAGGGGGGCTGCTCAGCTGCCATTTCAGAAGGGAATGGAAAGGGAGAGGAGTGAGTGAAGGAAGAAAGTAGGTAGGAAAGAGAGGTAGAAAAGGGGAAAGGAGAGGAAGGATGAAGAAAGTAGGTAGGAAAGAGAGAGGGTTAGAAAGGGTGGAAGAGAAGAATAGGGAAGGAGGAGAGGATGTAGAAAAGCGAAGGAGAGGAAGGATGAAGAAAGTAGAAGAAAGTAGAGAAGGGAGGAGGAAAGGTTTGTTAAGGAAGGAAGTGGTAGCTGGGCAGGTCCGAATAAGTAACAAATGAAAGTTAATGACTAATGTTGAATAAGAGACTGTATATTAAATAGGTTGTTGGAAAATGAAAATAAAACTTTTTACCAAAAAAAAAATAAAAAAAATATTTTCTAAAATATTTCATTCTTCTAGGAGGCGGGTGGATGCTAAATTCCTACAGTATTATGGCTGATGTTTGACAGCAAGCCTAAAATCCCCATTCCCTCCCCACTCCAGGGGAAGGTTACTTCAAAATCCCCATTTCTTCCCCACCCCACTAATCTGTTCTGGGAAGGAATCAAACTCCCCCCTCTTCATTTCCCAAATAAAATATCCCAGATAATTAAGCAATAATCAAGCTGCTAGCAAGGAACCTGCCTGGAATTCCACATTCCTGCTAGCTGCATAAAGGAAACTTTGTAAGCAGAGATCATAGAAAGTGGAAGCCAGAAGTTTGGCTCCATTTACAAGCAGGCAGAAAACTCATTCAAGGCAGGATACTTCACAATGGAAATCGCCCAAACCTTTTTAGAAACACAAAGCCATGTTGCACAAATCCCAAAACTTCAAAAACATCGAACCATATAAGAATTGCTCCTCTTATCCAATTTATTGTTCAGCTGACCCAGAAAGGAGCTTCTGGCCGCTCTGTCAATTTAAAACGACAGCGTTTTTCCACACCCCCCCTTCTTCTTTGCCAAGCGATCTCCTGGCTGAGAAGCGAGCTGATCAGTTGGGAGGCTTCTTGGCTTCTCAATTTAAAGGGACGGTGTCTTGTTTGTTTTTTTTCTCTTCTTCGACAAGTGAGTCTTGATTTTTTCCTTCCAGCCAATCAGCTGGGAGTCGAGAGGCAGCAATAGATTGGGGGCGGGGCCAGGCAGAATTTTTACTACCGGTTCTCCGAACTACTCCGAACTACAAACTGGGGAGAACTAGTAGCAACCCACTACTGACCCAAAGCCACCTAGTCAGCTTTCATGCTTAAGGCAATTAGAACACACTGTCTCCCAGTTTCTTGCTGGTGTCTTAGCCAGAACTACCTTGCAAAATTCAGAAAAAGATAGCAAATATTTTGTTCATATGTTAGTTCAAAAGTGCAAACCTTTCCCCCCCCCACAAATGGAAACTGTATTCAGAAGCTACAAGTGACCCAGAACGCAGTAGGGCAATTTTGGAAGCCCCTAAAGTAGCACTTGAATTGCCACTGTTACACAAGCTGTACTGGCTGCTGATAATGCTTCTGGTTGCAGTTCAAGATGTTGGTCGCTATCTTTAAAACTTTATGGCAAGGATCCAGTCCAGGATACCTATGGAAATATTTTTCCCCAATGAGATTGGCCTGCCCACTCCTGCTGGGAGAAAGGGTGTACTGCAGATTCCACCAGCCAAGGAATTTCAGCTGGTGGGATCCAGGAGGAGACCTTTTTCAGCTATGGCTCCTGCTATTTGGAACATCTTACCATGGGACCTAACATCTCTCTTTAAAGCTTCAAGGAAAGCCTTAAAACCTAGCCATTCCGGTTGGCATAGGGTACTATTGGCTAGAGGAGGTTGGTGAAGAGAAGGTGGCCTGTCGGTCCCCTAAAAACCCTTGCATTTAGTTTGTTTTAATATTTGTAATTTTAATATGGTTTTGCATTTATAATTGTGGGATGTTTGTGGATTTTATATTACTGTACGCTTCTCAGTCCTCTCGAATGGTGAGATGGGTGGCAAATATTTGGGAGTATAAGACACACCTTTTTCCCCCAAAAAGAGGGTGAAAATCTGAGTGCATCTTATATTCCAAATGTAGCCCCGCCCAGCTTCTCAAAGGGAGGTTTCAGAGGCTGAAAAAAGCATCAGAAACAAAGCTTCAGAAAAGAAGCCCCCAAACAGAGCTTTAGAAAAGAAGCCCCCAAATAGAGCTTCAGAGGCTTTTTTTCTGAAAAAGCTTTTTTGGAGGCTTTCAGAGGCAAAAAAAGTTTTTTCTGAAACAGTTTCAGAAGTTTCAGAGGCAGAAAAAAAAGCAAGGCACAGAGCTCACAACCAAGGAACCTACTGCTAAAATTCACCTCTGGGAACAGCTGATTGGGGGTATTCCAGGAGGCCGATCTACCTGCCAATCATCTTTTTTCTTATTTTCCTCCCCAAAACCTAAGGTACTTCTTATACTCCAAAAAATACAGTAAATACAAATGTAATGCAGTGCAGGGCATATCTTGCCTATTCTTAACCCATTCATACTATTTTGAAGTTCTGCTATGACATAGTTTGAGGTTTTAATTTGCCTGTTTTCCCAAACTGGAATCCAGCTTTTTTTCCTTACACTTCTGGAATGATTTGCTATGCATGCTGTTCCCATGTTGACGCAGCTAAAGCCAGGGCAAGATGGCGCAATGGTGCCAGTTAATAGCCTTCCCTTTCTGTTTAATAGAAGAGGCAGTTCTTTATAAGGATAGGTGATGGGTCTCTGTAGAGATTATGAAATTAGAGAAGGATGTTTACCATCAAGTAACCTTCTATTCTCCTTCAGGAAACGTTTTAGGAAGAAGATGCTAATCAGCCCTATCGCCCTCTTAAGATGCAGAGTGCTTAATTAAATGAGAATAGAAACTCTACCCTTAGCTACCCAATGTACTGCTGGAATCTTGAGAGGAACATTAACAGAATGTGAAGAGAATGCCAAGTAAGAGTTAAGTATATTTCACAAACGGGGCTCTGAGAAGCAGAAGAGCTTTCTCATCGAATGCATTCTCCATCCACCTGATGCCAGCATGCCTGCTGATTGTAATAATCCATGTTATTCATTTGGAAAAAAAGAGGCTGAATAAGTCTACCCTGGGATTTAATCCTAATAGCTCAAAATGTCCAAAAAAAAAAAAAAAAAGCTCAAATGAGTTCCAGGTAGAAGAAGAACATCATGGTTTCAAAATCTAAGGGACTGGTTTAGCCAAAACTCAGCAGCACTTTTTCATCTGGCTGCTGATAAAAATAGGATTGCCAACATGATCGCCGACGTCCAATGATGGATATGGCACAACAAGAAGAAGAAGAAGCTCAAAATGGGAAGAAGGGCAGAAACCTGAAGGCTCCCTACTATGATCCAGTGCAGAAGCATAACTCCTAGCTTCAGGATTAAGGAGTTGGGATCAGATTTTGGTGTAAAGGCAGGAAGTATGCGAAGGTGGTATTTGAGGTTCTGTAGAGGTTTGATTTGATTTGATTTAATTTAAACAGGGATGCGGTGGCTCAGTGGCTAAGATGCTGAGCTTGTCGATCGAAAGTTCCAGTTCAGAGGTTCAAATCCCTAGTGCCACATAACAGGGTGAGCTCCCGTTACTTGTCCCAGCTTCTGCCAACCTAGCAGTTCGAAAGCATGTAAAAAATGCAAGTAGAAAAATAGGGACCACCTTTGGTGGGAAGGTAACAGCGTTCCGTGCGCCTTTGGCATTTAGTCATGCCAGCCACATGACCATGGAGACATCTTCAGACAGCGTTGGCTCTTCGGCTTTGAAACGGAGATGAGCACCGCCCCCTAGAGTCGGGAACGACTAGCACATATGTGCGAGGGGAACCTTTTCCTCACCATTAGAGGTTTAATTGCCCCAACTGCTGTTCCAGTAGAGCAGTGCTTCTCAACCTTGGCAACTTGAAGATATGTAATTTCAACTCCCAGAATTCCTCAACCATGGAATTGATGTCCACACATCTTCAAGCTGCCAAGACTGAGAAACACTGCAGTAGAGGGATACTTAACAAAGACTTACGAAGACTAGAAACACAGAATGGACATACGTGTTTAACTCATGGCCAGGTGTGCTCTTATTCACTCTTTGTATTCTATTGCAGTAGGATTCCTCCTCTCCAGTCAAAAATGGAGCAAGACCTTTGAATATGTCCGAACTTTTGCCAACTATAAAGAAAATATCTACACTACATTTGCACCCGAGTTTATAAAAGGTGCCTTCTTGGGTTGGGTTGCATGGGAATATTGTGAAACCCACCACTACCACCTCTTGAAATGCCTAAAATGTTTCTTGTCCTCATCTGATTCTTCTCCAGGTTTCCCCAATATTTATTGCAACAATATAAAGAAGAAAGCAACCCTGGAGAATTGAGAGCGAACAATGCCAATAAGGTAAAAGCTGTTTAATCCTCATAATTTGCTTTAAAAACTGCTGTTTTGGCCAACCCAAAGTCCATTTAAGTCCCTTTCAGCTCTCTGTGAATCCTCAGTTTCCTGAAAAGGATAAATTGGACAATTAATATTAGCTCCTGCAATTTTCCCAACCTTGTATCTTGTAAAAGAATTGGAAATATTGAATCCTGGTTAAGAATTTGGGAGTAAGTGCTTCTCAATATGTTGGGACTATGATTTCCCAGAATTCCCCACCAATATCGGGAAGGATTCACAACTGTAGAAAGTATCTCATTGTGGAAACAGGGACAAGGGAAGCATAGAATCATAGACTGGGAAGGCATCTTTAAGCCCTTTGATTTCAACCCTCTGCTTAGAGCAGGAATCCAATCAAACCAACTAAGCCGCAGGGGTGCCAAACTCGTGGCCCATGGGGCGGATGTGTCATGCACAGGCCATTCCCACTGCAGCTTCACGAATGGGAAAAACGTCACGAAATGTCACATGACTGCAACGTGACACCACAAGTTTGATACCCATGAACTAAGGCAAATGGCTTGAACACACCTTGCAAAGGGAACATTTTCACCTTTCTTCAGGTACATACTGAAGCCACTTTTTATCTGTTGGGTGGGGCTCTGTGCAGCGGTGAAATCTAAAAATTTTCCCTACTGGTTCTGTGGGTGGGGCTTAATTGGTGGCCGTGGCTTGGTGGTCAGGTGACTGGGTGGGCATGGCCAATAACAATAAATAATAAAAATAATAAGCAAAGTACACAGAACAGTAAGAGGTACCAAAAACCAACTTTTACATTTTATACCCACACAACACAACACAACTGACCCACACACAAGGTAAAAACAGCTGCACTTCACCCAAAATGGCCCCTGCAACAAGCAGGAACCTCACACAGCCCAAAAAGCTCAAAAACCAACTTTCACACTTTACACACACACAACACAACTGACTCACACACACACACAAAATGCCACATACAGCTTTGTGAGATTTTATGTGTTTGTGTAGTTAGAGTGAAACACTACAGAAACACATCAAATCTCAGAAAGCTGCACAAATATTTTATTTTATTTTATTTTATTATTTTATTTTTATTTTTAGTTAAAAGCAGGTAAATTTAAAACTTCCTTAACTTTAAATTGCTACATCTA
This sequence comes from Ahaetulla prasina, assembly GCF_028640845.1. Classification (NCBI taxonomy): domain Eukaryota; kingdom Metazoa; phylum Chordata; class Lepidosauria; order Squamata; family Colubridae; genus Ahaetulla; species Ahaetulla prasina. Next base: position 137,886,681 of record NC_080542.1, on the reverse strand, counting down.
AAAAAAAAAACTCCTAAAAAAATCCCAATTAACTATTTTTTTAAAGCTCCCCGCCCCCCAAGAAAACCCCAGTTACTTACCCAATTCAAGGGACAAGGCAGGCAGATTGAGTTGCTCACCAATGAGATGGATTGCAGGCAGGCAGATTGAGTTGCTAGCTGATGCAATTGATTGCAGCTGCCGAAGCAAGGCAGGAATAAGCCTGAAAGAAGTAGCAAGCTGCCAAATAGGCAAGTGGGGACCGGGGGATTGGGTGGGCATGGGTACGGGGGGGCCCAGGGATTTTTGCTATTGGTTCTCTGAACTACCCCGCCCCCCATCGCTACCGGATCACCTGATCCAGTCCGAACCGGGAGCATTTCACCCCTGGCTCTGTGCATTATAATAATTGAATGACTGATTCCCCCATGGTGTCTTCCCAGTTAAAGCAGAGAGGAGCACAACCTGATGAGCTAATTCTACTTTACGGTAAAGCTACATCAACAGAAACTTGCAAGTGTGAGGGTACAGACTACCTGCTGACACTTTTAACCACCTGATTCATTAAGATGGCTCATACCTAAGTTTCTTTCTCTGACTATTCAGCCACTGGGGTTCCTGCCTCTATTCTCTGATTGTTTCCTAGCAGCATCTCATTCCCTCATCCCCCATGGTTGTTCGCACATTCCATTGCAATGGTAATCCCATTATGTATTTTATTTGCTGCAGCTTCTTAAAACCAACTTACCTGGAATTCAGTGTGACTCAGTTTCTGACACACACCCATTGGAACATGCAGGCTCAAAAGGCCTCTACCTTTTAAACAATTGTTTGGTGAACACTTGCTTTGGGGACTCTAATATGGGAAAATGGGAATATGAGAAAATATTGGATGGAAAATAATCAAGGAGAGAAGCAATCTGGAACTAAGGAGAAATTTCCTGACAGAATAATTAATCACTGGACCGACTTGCCTCCAGAAGTTGTGGGTGCTTTATCACTGGAGGCTTTTAAGAAGAGACTGGACAATCATTTGTCTGAAATGGTACAGGGTCTCCTGTCTGAGCAGGGGGTGGGACTAGAAGACCTCCAAGGTCCCTTCCAACTCTGTTGTCTGTTATTCTGTTTAATACTGCAGAAAAGTAGCTAATCACAAGAAAATCTGAATTCAGTTGTCCTTCCAAGACTGCTTAGCAATTGAAGAAAAGAATTTTTAAAAACTATGCCTTAGGAAGCTAGAATTGGTGTACTAACCAGTGCTGTTGATAACAAAGTGTCAAAAAGAGAAAAATCTCTGAATAGAAATAGCTTTAGGCCTTATCCCCTAAATAACTGGCTAACAGAAGATAGCAGGGTTGTACGAAAAGGAAGAGGCTGTATTTTCTGTATGAAATATGGCATTCTTGTGCAAGATTTTTTTGGATTCTAACAGACTATTTTTACCTTCTCTGGAGAAAATCGAAATGGGCTTGCCCGCAGCAGCCCATCTTATTTAATAGCTTATCAGGCAGAAAACTGGAGATAGGGGAAAAGGAAAACTGAAAACAGGACAGCGACTGTCCTAAGCCAGAAAAAGAGGAAGGAACAATTTTGGAATAATCAGTTCTCTCAATTTTGGGGGGGCTTGTAGCTCTTGTGATTGCTCCTGGAGATCTCACTCTGCAATGCAGGAGGAAAAGAGTAATAAAGGTTCAGAAATTTGTGTTTTGTAATTGGACTATGATCACAAGTGGGGCTTGTGTAAAGAGGGTGAGGGAACATCCCTAGGATCGGGATATATCAGTCCATTTGGATTCCCTTGCTCCAATGTTAAGCAAAGTTGAAGTTGCTTGAATGTCTCCACATTAAGTCAATCAGAATAGAGATGGAAGGGACCTCAGAGGTCTACTACTCCTGTTTAAGCAGGAGACCCTATATCATTTCAAACAAGTGATTCTCCAGTCTGTCAGCGTTCCAGAAACAACCCCTCTCCAATTAAAAACTCTGAAGCAAGCATTTCTCAAAGTTCTTTTTAATTGAGTCGGTATACTGGCACATCTGAGAAAACCCGAATCTGAGAGTTCTGGGTTTTCCCTCAGTAAATCAAAAACCCCCAAAGCTATCCCCTCACTCCTCAGTCAGTCACATGCTCCAATCACTATTCATCCCATCTCGAGATAGCACTCCGATCACTCCTTCTCCAGATGCAGGATTGGCCTGACTTTGACCGAAAGGAAGAATGCTAGTTTGTCTAAAACCAATCAGTCTATGAAAATTCCCCCTCCTACTTTTCCACACAGTAGAAGGTGGCAGTGTGGAAGCTTCTGGCCTAATATGACTTCCAAAGCTGACAGGGGTCCCCCCCCTGCAGAAAAAAACACACCCTGAAAAATAAAATAGACAAAAAATAAAATATGGGGTTAACACCTTGTACATAAAACTGCTTAACCCTCTCTCCCCCCTCCAGGAGGACCCCTTGGTTTCTCAGGAAATTTATCATGAAATTGTTTTACTAGTCTATCAGCATTCACATCCCAACTTTTCACCCAAGTAGCTTCAGACAAGGGGTACCCTTTCCACTGTACCAAATACTACAACCTACCCCTATATAGTCTAGAGTCAAGGATCTTCTTTTCATAATGAGTCTCCACTTGTACTACCAAAGTGGGGGGAGAGCAGCTGGTAAGGGCCTTAAATTAGATCCTATTGCTGGTTTCAATAAGCTACTGTGAAACACTGGGTGCACTTTCTCTAATATTCGAGGGAGGCTAAGGTGGACAGTCACTGGGTTAATCACTTTCACTGATAAGGAAGGGACCTATGAATTTGGGTTCAAACTTCTTGCTGGGTAACCTCAATCTTAGGTATTTGGTTGACAAATACACCTTATATATAACTTTGATTGTCCTCACTGTTAGGAAGTTTCTCCTTACTTCCAGGTTACGTCTCTTCTTGATTAAAAGTCTGGCACTCATTGACTCAGATATCCTTACAATATCATGCTGTTACTTTAGAATAAATGTAAAGAAAAAGCTAGTAATTTTATCAGATCATGGACGTACGTTGCACACCCTTTCAAGTCTTCTTTAAGTAGAATTCTTGGTCATACTGTATCAATATAATCCAGCAGTCTGTATGTGCTTGTATCTCGGTGTGTGCCTTCAAATCAGTTGACTCCTGGTGACTACCGAAATAATTCCATGTGTTTCTCTTGTCAAGATTTCAGAAATGGTTTGCCATTGCCATATTCCTAGAGCTGAGAGAGAATGATTGGCTCAAGGTCAAACATCTGACTTTGTGCCCAAAATGAAACTAGAACTCATGGTCAGCTGCAGCAGTGAAATGCACTTAACCTTCGCTACTGGATTGGAAATGCTTGTGCGCGCTCGCTATGCTCGTGCATGCCTCTTCTGTGCATGTGCAGAGCCTTTTGTGCATGCACAGAAGGTCAAAAGTGGGATGTAATGACGTCCTGCCACTGGCCCTACTGGCTTGCACGAGCCGGATAGATCTGGCTGGATTTCACCACTGGTCAACTGGCTTCTCACCTGGTGCCTTTAACCACTTAACAGAACAGAATAACAGAATTGGAAGGGATTTTGGAGATCTTCTAGTCCAACCCCTTGCTCAGGCAGGAGGCCATATACCATTTCAGATAAATGTTGTCCATTCTCTTTTTAAAAACTTCCAGCATTGGAGCATCCACAAGTTACCTCCCTGGATTAATTGTTCCAACTGTCAGGAATTTTCTCCTTAGTTCTAGGTTGCTTCTCTTCTTGATTAGTTTTCACCCATTGCTTCTTGTCCTGCCTTTAGGTGCTTTGGAGAATAGCTTGACTTCCTCTTCTTTGTGGCAGCCCCTGAGATATTGGAACACTGCTATCATGTCTCCCCTAGTCCTTCTTTTCATTAAACTAGACATATCCAGTTCCTGCAACCGTTGTTTATATGTTTTAGCCTCCAGTCCCCTAATCATCTTTGTTGCTCTTCTCTGCATTCTTTCTAGAGTCTCAACATCTTTTTTTTACATTGTGGCAACCAAAATTGGATGCAGTATTCCAAGTGCGGCCTTACTAAGGCATTACAAAGCGATATTAACACTTCACATGATCTTGATTCTATCCCTCTGTTTATGCAGCCCAGAACTGTGTTAGCTTTTTTAGCAGCTGCTGCACACTGCTGGCTCATACTTAAGTGATTGTCCACTAGAACTCCAAGATCCCTCTCGCGGTTACTACTATCGAGTCACATCACCAAACTGATTCTCATGTGACAGTAGAAAGCAAGTAGATTTCTGTCTACCCTACTATACACTTTTGGAACTTCCTGGTCATGTCCTGTGCCAGCTGATTCATTTGTTTGTTTAAAGATCAGTGAAGATTGGCTAGGTGCTGATTGGTTTAAGTGGGTACTAGGAATTAAACATTTCCTCAAGGATGTCCTTATCTAAAACAGAAAACAATAATTATCCAATAAGTAAAAATTGTTGTTGAATTTGGCACTGAAAGAGTTGTCAAAATCTCATTAACTGCTAGTAGGACAAGTAGACAAGTAGATATTAACAAACAAACAAATAAGACAATGTAAAGTCTGCAAAGGGGCACAATGGCTCAGTGGTTAAAAATGCCAAACTTATCAGCTGGAAAGCTGACAGCCCAGGTTCGAGACTCAAACGTTGTGCAACGGGATTTGCTCCCCTTACTTGCCCAGTTCCATTACTTGCCAACTTAGCAGTTCAAAAGCAGGCAACTGTGAGTAGATAAATAATGTTACCTTCAGTAAGAGAAGGTAACAGCCTTAGGACAGCGACCCCCAACCTTTTGGCCACCAGGGACTGGTTCCATGGGGAGAGATTTTTGCATGAACCAGAGGGGCAGAAGTGGGTTTCAGCAGGTTCTGACCAGTTCTGGAGAACCGGTAGCGGAAATTTTGAGTAGTTTGGAGAACCGGTAATAAAAATTCTGACTGGCCCCGCCCCAATCTATTCTCTGCCTCCTGAGTCCCAACTGATTGGGAGGAAATGGGGATTTTGCAGTATCCTTCCCCTGGAGCTGGGTGGGAATGGGGATTTTACAGTATCCTTCCCCTGCCACGTCCACCAAGACACGCCCACCAAGACACCCTCCCAGAACTGGTAGTAAAATTTTTTGAAACTCGCCACTGCAGAGGGGGGGCGTGGTTTTGTGTGCTGTCTGCATCCCATGGATGGGATTCAACTGTGGCCCAGTTTATGGCTTGCTGCAACCCAGCGCCGGTCGACGGACGAGGGGTTGGGGACTCCTGCCTTAGGGCATAGTCACGCTGGCCACATGACTATGGAAGTATCTGGCTCCCTTAGCTAAGACATTGAAGTGAGCACTGCCTCCTAAGACACAACTGGACAGGGGAAACCTTTATCATTCATGTCTGCAAGGGAGGTCTTCCTTCTATATAATGTTTCTTAACCTAAGCAGCCTAAAGATGTGTGGCTTCAGTTCCCAGAATTCCCAAGTCAGTCAAATGTGTTTGATTTGCTGGGCATGGAATTCTGAAAGCTGAACTCTACACGTCTTTAAGTTGCCAATAGTGAGAAAAACTGTTCTATACAGCTGTGCATCACACAACAGAATACTCCTTTGCGGTTAGCCCAGCAGATTTGTTTCATAGAGAAATGAATAAGAGCTCTGTAAGGAATGTATTCTGATGGCAAAAAGTAGGCGAATTTTTATTTTGAACTGGGGGTCAAGAACTTTGCACAGGTTGATGCTTGAGGAGACAGGTGCTGGAAGGAGTTGTTAAGGTAAAATATTTCAGGACGTTCCTGCTGGCTGGCTGGATTTGGAAATTAGGAATAAGTGTGTGTGTACAGTATATTGTATATTTATGTATACATATGTGTGTCTGTCTGTGTCTGTGTATGTTCAGCCACCATCAAAGAGTAAATTTCATATGCCTAGATTAGAGAGCTACTTATCTGTTCACAAATACACCTGGCTTTACTTCTAATAAAACTTGCTAATATTTACCAAGCATCATAATGAGGATTTTATTTTCACTCCGAGATATATTTATAGATTAAAAATTATTCTGGCTTAAAAAAAAACAACCCGATTCTAAGGACAGATATTAGCATTGGTTGGTTGATTTAGAAAAACCTGGTACGCGCCGATGGTATTCTGAGGCTGAAGAAACAAATTGATAATAAAACTTGCTAATATTTACCAAGCATCATAATGAGGATTTTATTTTCACTCCGAGATATACTTTATAGATTAAAAATTATTCTGGTTTTAAAAAAAACAACACGATTCTAAGGATAGATATTAGCATTGGTTGGTTGATTTAGAAAAACCTGGTACGCGCCGATGGTATTCTGAGGCTGAAGAAACAAATTGAACCCAACGAAGGGATGAACGCTGGACCCAAAGCAGGAGATGGGGATAGGTCTGTTGCAGTTAAATAAAGGCTTGAGGGGAAGAAAATTTAGTAAGGTGTAAATATCCCTCAACCTCATTCTTGTGTACTTTAAGGATTTTTTTTTTTGTTCTATCCAAACCCTTCATGCTGGTTTGAAATCCTGGAAACTGTAGTTCAGACTCCCTGGAAAGAAAATTGCAATATTCTTTCAGGGCCTTAAATGCAAGAATTTTGCTCTGTGGCAGTGTTTATTTGTTTATTTAAAAGCTTTAAAAAAAAGCTTTAAAAACCTGCTTTTCAGTTGAAAATGCTCCTGGAGAAGCAAAGAACCAATCAATGAAACCAGTTAGTCTCTGCCTGCGGGCACAGCATCTGAAGAGATTCAAGTCAAAAAAAGAAACGAAGGGCTGAAGAGCAAAGAGGACGAAAGAACACAGGTATCCCTTCTTGATGTTAAAAGTTCTCAGTCCAAAGCAACTTCTGTGGGATTTTTGTGTAGTTATGATGTTTAAAAAAAATAGAAGTGGTGATCAATGCAGACATGGACAAATAAAACAAGAGATTGCCCATGTTTATAACTGATTAACAGGCTAGTGACATTGTGAAAGTGCAAGCAGGAGCGTGAAGGGCTACACAGATTCATCTGATCGAGCATTCTGCATCCCACAGGGACAAAACAAAGGAACTTTCATCTGCAATAGATGGAATCAGCACTTGCCTTCAGCCAAAGATGCAAGTGGCATGTCCCCATTATCTTAGGAGGCATGGTTTTATCTCCTCCATAAGTTTATCTCATTCACCTGTAAACCTTAAGGGCCAGTTTCCAACAGGATCTCCAGAGGTTTCTACCTACTGTGGGAAGAAATATCCAGCACAGCGAAATTTAACAGCCATGAGCCATGCTTTCCTCCAAGTCCGAAAAGCTCTGTGCAGAAAAAAGCTCCTGTTTCCCTTTGCTGCCCACAGCGCTTAGGGCAGTGGTTCTCAACCTGTGGGTCGCGACCCCATTGGGGGTTGAATGACGATTTGCCAGGGGTCACCTAAGACCATTGGAAATATGGGAAGTATACCTGCGAGTCGAAGAATCGTGCTCCAATGGTTGACTCCACAAGCCAGCTGCAGGCTCTTCAAATCGCTAGCCGAATTCGGCTTCAGGTGCGATGAATTAACAGAGAGAGAAATCTTTGCTCTGATGTCTCCCTTTCAAGCCAGCTGCAATCACTCTCAATCGCTAGCCTAATCTGGCTTCTGGCACGATAAACTTAATAGGGGAGGAGTCTCCGCTTTAATGCCTCCGTCCTCAAGGCAATCGCAAGCAGTTCAGATCACTAGCCAATACGGCTTCAGGTGCGATAAATTCAAAACGAAAATAATTTTACGGTTGGGGTCGCCACATCGTGGGGAATTGTATTAAAGGGGTCGCAGCACTATAAAGGTTGAGAACCACTGGCTTAGGGGAAAGCATGGCTCATGGCTGAGCCCGCTCCCCTTTGCCTCCCCACACTTGTTTACCCATCCCAGAGAGCTCAGGTTACACAGAGGATCTGGCCGCCTTCCTCACTGGCATCGCTCCTGAGCGAACTCTTTCGTCCTCGGCTGTTGCAAAGAAGCGGCAGCTCCGGGTGCACCATGCCTGCTTCATTCTCTTTGAGAGCAGCTTTGCAAAGCTACTCCCAAAGAGAACGAAGCGGGCGTGGCGCACCTGGAGCTGCCGCTTCTTTGCAACAGCCGAGGACCTCTTCTGCTTAGAGCTCCAAGCTGCGGGGTGGGTGGGTGGCTGCAACGCCAGCAGCTTCGGAGGGCTCCTTCCTCAGTAGTAGTTTCCTTCCCTCAGTACTTTGTTTTTTTTACCTCGTCTAGGTGGCTATGCCAACTTTCTCCTTAAAGGCTGCTCCATGCCTTTTAATCTTTCTCGGGTGTGGAGAAAAGCGACCCTGTGAAGGGACTGAGCCTGTTGATGAACTTAGAAGCCGAGAGACTTCTTTTCCACCTAACCACTGGTGCAGGGCACTGAAAAGACCTCTGGCTGCTGCTGCCATCTTTGTGCATGCGCAGCTTTCTTCTCACCGGCTGAAGGACTTTTTGGCGCCTGTGGCCAGGCAGCTGAGAGACTTCTTGGACGCGTGGGTGGGCGAGCAAGCAGCGACCAGGAAACCGGTTCAGGATAAGAATAAGGATAAGGCCGGGATAAGAACATTTGCCATTCTTCGAATCACGAACGTACTCGTCAGCGGAACTTCTTGGTCTGCAAGATTCCCCCCTCCTACCTCGATGATGGAATTTGGAATCCCGAGAGGTGGCATGCGGCAAAGAAAGGACTCAGGGGTTTTTTAAAAATAGTTTTTTTAAAGGGTTTTTAAGGGGAGGGAGGGTTAGGATGGGTTTTGGGGGAAACACGTCAGGGACATGGCTAGACCCTGTGAGGGCTCGCGGTATAGTTGCTGTAGGTTCGGAGGCGAAGGAGGAGGCTGGAGCTCGATTCTATGGGGGCTATTCCATCGGCACGGTAATTGGGAGGGGCAGATATGGCGGAAGCGGGGGACTGCATCTTGTTCGGGGAGTGCGCGCTCGCTGTTTGCGAGCTATCGTGCATTCCAGTCCCTCTGACTTCTCTTGTTCCCCAAGTGGCTGGAATCACCAGAGCTGTTCTGTTTCCCTTCCCCCAATACTCCCAGCAAAGAGTCAGTCAGAGGCCTCCTTTTCTGATTTATTTACATATATATAAATGTCCTGGCTACGTCTACCCACGGGCCTGCCAAGTTTCTGGAGATAACAAGGAAATTACAGATAAGGCCAGAATTACTCACGAATATATTCTTCCCTCCGTTGATACAGATTGCCCGCCCAAATTCATTACTTTGTCCAAGACAAAAAACCAGGAAGTCCCGCCTCCTATTTATAGTCTCTGCAGATGTCACTGCATGACAATTATGACTTGGCTTTGTCCCAACTCTTCCGCTGCTGCGCACGCCGATCACGTCTACGTAACCTTGCGTCACTCCAAAACTGTTCTTGGGGCATTGCCAAATCAGAAGGAGGCTCCATGGAATCAGGCTTTGCCGGCCCCTCCTCCTCCCTTTGAGTGGGTGCCAGGGAGGGAAAGGGCTCAAGAGAAGCAGGGCTGGCCAGGTCTTCTCCCTCACTTTCTGAATCATCCGAGTCCAGGAGTCCGGGTCCAGGAACCTGGGTCACAACAAGAGCCTGGACCTTCGGCTGATATTATGTAATGCCAGGTCTGTGGTGAATAAAGCCCCCCTTATTTTCGATCTTATACAAGAGGGGAGTGCGGACCTGATTGGCATTTCGGAGACCTGGTTGGGCACGGAATGGGGGGTGCCCCTTGTGGAAATGTGCCCACTGGGCTTCTGAACATTTCATCAGCCGAGGGCCAAGGAGGGGGTGGTGGTGGTTATTATTAATGAAGGTCTGGATCCGAGGGAGGTCACTGTACCACAGATAACTGGCTGTGAATCCGATCGAACACTAGTAAGGTCTTATATTCAGACCTACCTAGTGGCGATAAGAGCGGCAAAACGTGAGTATTTTACTGCCCTTATTGCATCGGCAGATAACCGTCCAGCTGCCCTGTTTGGGGTGACCCGCTCCCTCCTTCATCAGGAGGTGCAGGAGGACCCTTGCAAGGGCGTGCTGAGGATTTTGGACAATATCTGCACGATAAAATCGCTCAGATCTGGGATGGTTTGGACTCTGACCGGGTAGATTCAGACGGGATGATGGAGGTAGGTCTTGAGGATATTATTTAGGAAGAGTTCGATGCCATGGCTCCTGAGGACATGGACAGGATACTGGGGAGGCTGAATGCGACCACATGTTTATTGGACCTGTGTCCCTCCTGGTTGGTACTGGCCACACAGGAGGTTACACGAGGCTGGCTACAGGGAATTGTCAACGCTTCCTTGATGGAGGGTGTTTTCTCTACCACCTTGAAAGAGGCGGTGGTGAGGCCCCTTCTCAAGAAGCCCTCCCTGGACCCAGCTATTTTAGCAAACTATTGTCCTGCCTCCAACCTTCGTTTTGTGGTGAAGGTTGTTGAGAGTGTGGTGGCACGTCAGCTCCCCCAGTACCTGGATGAAACTGTCTATCTTGACCCGTTCCAGTCCGGCTACAGGCCTGGGTACAGCACGGAGATGACTTTGGTCATGTTGGTAGATGATCTCTGGAGGGCTCGGGACAGGGGTTGTTCCTCTGCCCTGGTCCTATTAGATCTCTCAGCTGCTTTTGCTACCATCGACCATGGTATCTTGCTGCGACGGCTGGGGGATTTAGGAGTGGGGGGGGCACCGTTCTTCGATGGTTATCCTCCTATCTGTCTGACTGGTCGCAAATGGTGTTGGCAGGAGGGCAGAGATCGGCCGCGAGGAACCTCATGTGTGGGGTGCCACAGGGGTCAGTTCTCTCGCCTCTTCTGTTCAACATCTATATGAAGCCGCTGGGTGAGATCATTCGTGATTTTGGGGTGCAATGCCATCTGTATGCTGATGATACTCAGCTGTACATTTCCACCCCTAACCACCCCAACGAAGCCGTCGAAGTGATGTCCCGGTGTCTGGAGGCCGTGCGGGTCTGGATGGGGAAGAACAGGCTTCCACTCAACCCTGCCAAGACTGAGTGGCTGTGGATGCCAGCATCCCGGTACAGCCAGTTGATTCCATCGCTGACTGTTGGGGGCGAGTCATTGGCCCCTATGGAGAGGGTCCACAACTTAGGCGTTCTCCTGGATGTATGGTTGAACTTAGAAGAACATATGACGACCGTCACCAGGGGAGCTTTTTATCAGGTTCGCCTGATATGCCAGTTGCGTCCCTTCCTAGACTGGGATTTCTTATGCACGGTCACTCACGCCCTCGTCACTTCCTGCCTGGACTACTGTAACGCTCTCTACATGGGGCTCCCCTTGAAGAGCACCCGGAGACTCCAGCTGGTCCAGAATGCGGCTGCGCGGGTAATAGAGGGAGCAACTCAAGGCTCCCATATAACACCTCTCCTGCGCAGGCTGCACTGGCTTCTGGTCGTCTTCCGAGTGCAATTCAAGGTGTTGGTTATCACCTTTAAAGCGCTCCATGGCATAGGACCGGGTTATTTACAGGACCGCCTGCTGCCACCAACAGCCTCCCATCGACCTGTGCGCTCCCATAGAGAGGGCCTCCTCAGGGTGCCGTCAGTCAAACAATGTCGACTGGCAACCCCCAGGGGGAGGGCCTTCTCTGTGGGGGCACCTGCCCTCTGGAATGAGCTCTCTCCAGGGATACGACAACTCCCTGACCTCCGGACCTTTCGTCCCGAGCTGAAGACTTTTTTGTTTTCCTGTGCAGGGCTGGCTTAAAGTAATTTTAATAGGGGCTCTTATAGTTTTAAATTTTTGTTTCGGCCTAATTGAATCAGATTTTTAAAATCGTTTTAATTTTTGTGCAATTGTGTTTTTATTCTCGCTGTAAACTGCCCTGAGTCCTTCAGGAGAAGGGCGGTATATAAATCCAATAAATAAATAGGATCTCATGCCCATACAAGAATCTGAACTTCACTCTCAAAGAGGCTGTTCTCACAACCTCTCTGTCCTTTTTGATAGCAGTAATAATAATAAAAAAGCACCTTCGCGCTAGATGCAAGATGTAAGAATATTTTTTTTTTCTCTGAACAGGGTTAGATCAGCATTTAATACATGTGGGAGATGAAACACCTCCCCAGAAAAGATAAATCTAACCACTACTAACAAAAATTACAAATAAGGGGAAGAATCAAAGGATCCCAAAGTAACACCACTCAGGTGTTTAGGATACAGAAGGAGCCAGATGAGTTGAATGAAATGTTACTGCATCAAGCTCATTTGACAAGCTAAAACGTTAACCTACTTAGTGGAATGTACCACTCATAGTAAGTCAAATCTACCCAAATATAACTAGCAGGTGATGTCCAATGGCTTGCCTTGAGCATTCAACCCACCACAGAAAATTCAAATTCAAATCCCACATAGGCATATGTCTGCTTTTTAAGTCCTTTAGTAAACATATTTTAAGTTCAATTCAATAAATGAGAATTGCATATACTTATTTCTGGATAATCTTTTTGAAACTGTAATTTATTTATTTAGATTATTTCTGGGACAGTTACCATTTAACGATCAAGATGATTTCTGAAATAAAACATAGCAGAAGGTTCAGACTTCTGCTGTTAAACAAAATATAATCAAGTGCACTGAACGTATAGCAGGAGAGGAGACTCATTACAAGATAGCAAGCAAAACGATCAAAATAGCTGGAGTCTTCTTTTTTCAACTGTCAGAAAATGCCATAAGTGACTAGAAAGGTATGTCTGAATCTAATTAGCAAAACTAAAACTGAGATCCAGTTGCATATATAATTATTGCAATAAATAAAACAGCCTTTCTGGTCAAAGGTATTTTTACATGGCTCTTTCTATTGTGATTGTTGCTGTAGAAGTAAAACAAGTATTTGTCCTTGATGTTTCTTTAATTGCAATCATTTAACCCCACAGCCAGGCAGTATGCTAACATGACAAGCCATTGTAACATCACAGGAGGACAGCTCCATGACATTCCAGGATGTCTTGGATACTCTATGTGGATCAGCACATTTTATCCCTCACAGGGCTATGTTGCCAAGCTCCTTATTTATTTATTTTTCCATAAATAAAACAGTCCACTTAATTTTAATATTTTCCAGCTTGTGCCTCTAAATCCATCAAAAGGGATGTCACCGAATGAAAAATATTAATGAGATCTGTGCTAATTTGCAGTTTAAATAAGACGGCTTCCCTTATAAATTGGAGAGCTTCTGTACTGACCTCGAACGGCGGAGGAAAATCTACCCGCTTCAGCTGATTACTTAAGCAAATGTACTCCAGTTGCATTTGCCCAACAAATTTGAATTCCAATCATTTGCATACAATTTCCAGCTATCTAATTGTCTGCTGGCTCTTCGGACTGATTATGCGACAGCCACCACGGCGTTGCCATCTTCTCTCTCTTTGAAGCAAAAAGAATGAAATGATTTTGTATGCAAACAGTTAAAACTCTCCAGTGTATTCCCATTTTCTCTGTGTTGATAAATTCACTTATGATGAGTGACAGTCGGAGGGTTTTGAGGGTCAGAATGGCGACTATTTCTGTGGCACTGATGGAAATGATAAACTAAATGCCAGAAGTGTCCCTGGTGCTCCATACGATGAATTGTGTGAAATGTCAGGGCCTAGCCAGGATCTATTAATAACTAAATATGATTGTGTGTAATGAGCAGATATTTTCATGTTGATTGAAGTATGATTTCTTTTGATCCTCCAGATGTTGCTGCTTAGAAATTCATACTGCTCTTTGGCTGCTAAATGCATAATGACCTTTTAAAACCTTTTTAACTTAAAAAAAAAAGACCCTTAGTGTTCTAAATGTGGAAGTCAACCTGGTGAGCTTTTTTTTTTTTTAACGCAGTTTTGAAGTTTCTTTCTTTTTCTTCCTTTTTTCTTTTTGCCTTCTGATCTTCTTTTTGGTCTTTTTTATCAACTCTTTCCTCTCACCAACTATTGGGGGAAAAATGGGTTGTATGTAGAAAGAAGGGGAAGAAAAGCAATAGTTAAACTCATGTGTTTTGATGATTGATTTATTAGGTGTTAATTTTTAATCTTCTGCATACCTGTAAGCCCTAGGCCTGAAAATAATCTCAGTCCCTCAACTTTTCTTAAGCAGAAGGACAATGCCCAATTTAGTATATAAAAGCAGTTTGTTCCTTTTGTAACTTTTTCAGACAAACGTAACATTTTTAAAGATTTCCTGGCCATTTGAACTACATCCTATGATTCACCCTTTGTGCACTATCTATTTCATGCATAATTTTTGGGCGGCCAAAGATCACCTTGTGTCTCATAGTAGATCATGAGGATTGTGTCTGAAAAGTGAGCAAGTGATGACAAAAATATGCAATGTACCTTAAAAAAGGGAACAGGGCTTTGAAAGTGCAGTTATGGATGCCATTTTGCCTTTTTTGACCTTCCTTCTCAAATACCCCTGTACATCTAACTGTTGTATGAAATATATTTCTCATTACACAAAATACGTTGGGCCAACAACCAGTCGCAAAGATTTGTGGATTATGAGCAAAATAGTTAAACACAGGCAAAATGACATGATCCATTATAAGTAAAATCAATAAATAAACTTATTTATTTTTTAAAAAAGAAACTCTTAGGAGGTTTGCCCATTAGGAAGGGGCTGAGAGACAAATGTTGTTTCTGTTACATTCTTTATTTCCCTGCCTGCTACAAATATGGCTGTGGGGAAATTTAATAATAGTTAGAGAGTTATAGGAAATAATCCATGCTTAATTTCTTCCCACAAATGACATCCTTGAGGTTATAATTTGAGGGACAATCTTGTATGTTCTTTTAATTTCTTAGTGTTTTCAGCTTCCTCCATAAATGAGAAGAACTTTTAGACCTGGGAGCAAACTGAAAAAGCAACTTCCTTTAATATTCTTTTTCTGTCCATCTGATGCAGTGAAAGATTGAATTTAAGAAGGAGCCAGCATTTAAAGAGAGAAGCAAAGATGTTTAGGTGATAGGTGGGTAGAAGGTTGAAGAAGATCAGCATCCAAGCTAGAGGGGGTAGGGCAGTGGTGGGATTCAAATAATTTAACAACCGGTTCTCTGCCCTAATGATTTCTTCCAACAACCAGTTCACCAAACTGCTCAGAAAGTTAACAACCAGTTCTCCCGAAGTGGTGCGAACTGGCTGAATCCCACCACTGGGGTAGGGGATGATTTCAGGAAACAATGATTTTTACTCTTGCGGGATGACAAATGTGGGATTCTGCAATGAGTAAAAAATAAAAGAGACTAAAAGGGCAGACATTTTTACAGGAGATCCTATATTGCTCTCATAATAACTCTGGGATTGGAATCCATTTTTGTACAAAAAGAGACTATGCTCAATTGTTCAGGACACTTAAAATATGAAGGTTAAGATGGTGCCCTCAATGGTCCTTTGTCCCATGGTGGTATTTTCTTGGGACTTTAAGGCAGGGGCAAGTAAGAGGAAGAAAGAAATAGCAGAATCCTGAGACCTTCTGTTATGATCCAGGTCATGTAGACCAGGGGTCTCCAACCTTGGCAACTTTGAGACTTGTGGACTTCAATTCCCAGAGTTCCTCAGCCAGCAGCTGGCTGAAGAACTCTGGGAGTTGAAGTCCACAAGTCTTAAAGTTGCCAAGATTGGGGATTTCTGACCTAGACAGAGGCAGGCATCAATAGAATCCTTTATTGCTCTGTTAAATCCCACAACAAATGACTGTACAATGGCCAGTAAGTCTTCACCCCACACTTCCTTGAAAGTAGCTGCCTTCAGTCATATAAACAAAAGCAACAAAACCAATTTTCAAAGTCAGAGAGGAAGTCCAAAGAGAAGGTGCAAAGCTCATGGGACAAGATCCAGAGTCAAGGTCCAAAGGGCAAGGCAAGTCCATGAGGCCAACGGCGTCTGAAATGCACAAGCCTCATGACACACAAGTCAAGGCTGAGTTTTTCCAAAGTCAGGGGAATGTAAGCCAAAGCAAACAATTGTTCCAGACAAAGACAAATTCCCCAGGTTTCTGCTTATGTCAGCCCATGGCAGATGCTCCTTGTGAGGAGAGGCGGGGCGACCTTTTCCCGAGCAGCCTCTATTTAACTAGACAATTGATAATAAGTGGTATCAAGAGACAAATGTAGATATTTAATCCAGGATGAATTACTCTTAACCTTTGGGACGATTTGGGATAGAGAAAAGGTAAAGGTTCCCCTCACACATATGTGCTAGTCATTCCTGACTCTAGTGGGTGGTGCTCATCTCCATTTCAAAGCCGAAGAGCCAGCACTGTCTGAAGACGTCTCCATGGTCATGTGACCGGCATGATTAAACGCCAAAAGCGCACGGAACGTTGTTATCTTCCCTCCAAAGGTGGTCCCTATTTTTCTACTTGCATTTTTTACATGCTTTCGAACTGCTAGGCTGGCAGAAGCTGGGACAAGTAACGGGAGCTCACCCCGTTACACGGCAGTACTAGGGATTCGAACCACTGAACTGCCGAACTTTCGATCGACAAGATCAGCATCTTAGCCACTGAGCCACCGCATCCTTTTTTTGGGGGGATAGATAATCCATGATTAAAAAAAATACAAATCAATAACAATAACACTTTACAAACAGAGGGTTTGGAAAGTCTAATCATGTCCTTTTCATTATTACTGTTCTTCCTGTTAACTATTTCATCATTAATATTGTATATAGACGAGAGTTTAAAAATGGATTTACTCATTTAAAAAAATGGGGAGGGGGGGGCTATTCCGCAAAGGGTGGGAACTTATATTGTAGCACTTTATTCAACGTGAGGGGATGAGGTGTGTGTGTGTGTTTGTGTCTATATAAGGATTCTTCTTTCAGAGAGAGAGAAAGCTCCCTTAATGAGGGAACTTGAAATCTGACAAAAAAAGATAAAAGTGTTACGGAATAGTGGGGAGTACGTGGCAAAACACACAAACACACCGAAAGAAACCATAAAGAATAATGTAAATATCTACAGATCCGAAAAACAGCCAGAGAAGCACTTGGTTTTTTCATCTGTCTTTACCATTGAACAGTATTTTCCAATCACTCTCCTTAACTTTTAAGATTCAACTTCCAGAATTCCCCAGCCAGCATGCTATATTACTGTTCAATGAAATTGATTGGAAGCGCTTTTAAAGCAGATAAAAAGAAACACAGCTTCACTCAGTGTGTAATTAACCTGTGAAATTAGTCACTTAACTTAACCACTTAGCTACCGTAAGATGTAGTCACAATCACTAATTTGGGTGGCTTTCAAAAGGAATTGGGTAAATTCATGGAAGGTATGTCTATTAAGGATATATAGGTCTTGAAGACTTGATTTTTATCTGTCCCTTTCGTTGGACAGCAGGCCTCCAAATACGAGTTGAGGGCTGTCATTACACACTTCAGAGACTGCCAAATCTAAAGCACCTTTGATGAATGATGGGTATTCAGAGAGTGCCGTAAAAAAAGTCAAAATGGCAGCCAGGACTGTGATCAAAGCTCCATATGTTTTTTATGTGCATTTTTTAAACCATATGCTTCAGAGAACCTGAAGAGAGAAATGCTTTCTCAGATCATGAACTGAGCAGGGAGTGGACTAGCAGATGGAAATCCCTTTCAATTCTGATTTTGTAGTAATTGTCATCTTATAATTTACTCTCTTTTTGGAGCTTTAATATGATGGGATAAGCTACAAAAAATGTAAAGGAATGACTTCATTGTTGGAGGAGGGTTGAGTAATAAGATAAATTTAAAAGATATAAGGGAAGGGGGAAAAAAGGGGGGGGGAACCCAAAAATAGGATCAGTCTATAATAGCTAGATATAACTTTGCAGTTGATTTTTATTTATTGTATGTATAATTTGTCTATAAAGTAATATATCCCCAAAATAAAACTTAGGTAGCATTTATCAAAATTATTGGTGATTAGTCACCTAAATTTTAAAAAATAAATGCTCATGAAATATACTGCATATGTATGTATGTATGTATGTATGTATGTATGTATGTATGTATGTAGTGTAATATATGTAATATGTAACAATGCTAGTAAGACACTACAATCTATACAATATAAATCAGGCTTTCTTCAAATATTTCTCTCTTCTCTTCCCTCATTATTCTCTAATACAGCTTGATTAAAACGAAGCATCTCATTTTTTTTCTAATATAAACAACAAATATCTAGCAACAGTACTTTTTAATTAGCAGCTTATTGGAAGTACTTTTTAATTAGCAACTTTCCGCTTTGTTTATGAAGACAGACATATTTATTAATAGTACCTTCACCAGCGCTTCATGGCTGCAGGAAAAACATTAACTGCCGAATGTAGGTTTCTGTTGCCAGAAGAGCTGCAGTTGTGTAGATGATGGCAAAGGTCATCCCTTCTGGACGTCAGACCTGACATATTACTAATTCTGTTTGTTTGGGCTTTCTTGCCAGATATTTGTGCTCACCGTTGTTTAATCCAGAGAGGCGGATTGTGTCAGTTAAGGAGCTACTTGCTAAAAGTCTTTCTGTGCAACCTTTAGCTGTAACTGCCAAGTCACTCAGAGGCACCACTTGACTTTGTTCTCCAAACCCTGTGAGAACATTGCTACTCCAGGTAGAATCCTCATAATTTAGACACATAGCAAGCAATCTGGAGATCCAGCCTGGTGTAGTGGTTAAGGCATCAGGCTAGAAATTGGAAGATGGTGGGTTTTAGACCTACTTTGGACAAAAAGCCAGCTGGATGACTTTGGGCCAGTGCCTCTCAGCCCTTGGAAGTAGGCAATAGCAAACTTATTGGGCTTAGACAACTTAGAACTATGCCGACTTCAGTCTGACCTAAGCATAGTACATAAAATTATTTATCACAATGTCCTACCTGTCAATGACTACTTCAGCTTCAACCACAATAAGATATGAGCAAATAATAGATACAAACGCAAGGTAAACCACTCCAGACTCGATTGCAGAAAATATGACTTCAGTAACAGAATGGTCAATGCCTGGAATGCACTACCTGACTCCGTAGTTTCTTCCCCAAACCCCCAAAACTTTAAGCTTAAACTGTCTACTGTTGACCTCACCCCATTTCTAAGAGGTCTGTAAGGGGTGTGCACTTGCATGCCTACCATTTCTGGTCTAATATTCTTTTTTTACTTACTTTTTCATGTATCCAAATTATGTTTATACTTTTACTTGTTATCTTATATATGATTAACAAAATAAATTAAATAAATAAATAAAAATAAATCAATAAACCACTTCTGAAACCTTGCCAAGAAAACTGCAAGGACTTGCCTAGGCAATTGCAAGGAGTCATATCTCACAGGCCCATAGGCATGGACACACAAGCAATCTGAGATGCTGATATGTTTAGCTATTATAATAGACCTCCATAATTTTTCAATTTAGATCTCGCCTCCAACTATTTCTTCTTCCCAGAATACAGAAAACTGATCTGCATTTCACCTGTTCCTGTGCTGGGTATTTCACTGGCTGCTATTCTCCAAACCAGATTCTTTTTCAACTTTATGTGAAGATGCTGGATTTGAACAATGCTCTTCTATGCAATGCATCTCTTCTATATTCTGACCTATGCTGTATCCTGACCAACAGATGTTTTCTAAGATTTTTGGAGGACTGAACTGGACAAAGTTTGACAGCTATAATCTGAGTTTGTTTTGTTTTAATCTAAGGAGGAGAAGAAGTGATAAGAAATTCTGAAAAGAAGGCATGAAATTTCTCTTTGTCATTTTGGGTCCTCCTTCCTTAATATTAGGGCTGGTAGGCTTTTGCCAAGCCAAGGGCATCCCAGGATTCAGTGGTGACATTTGACCCTGGGCCTCTAGACTATATATCAACATTTGCATCATTGCAGTCAAACACAGAAAATGCTGGAAATTATTGGTACCTCCTGATGGGATGGTTGAGCTGTTTATCCATCAGCTAGACACAGAGGTCTCCAACCTTGGCAATTTTAAGCCTGGAGGACTTCAACTCCCAGAATTCCCCAGCCATGTTGTCCTCCAGGCTTAAAGTTGCTGAGATTGGAGACCTTTGAGCTAGAGCCTGGCTTTATCTGCTATTCCTTTTGCCTATGGAAGGGTCTGGCTTTGGGGATAATATATTCCACTGCATGAGATCAAAGCTTACTATAAATCTATAAACCTCATCCTTTTTCCATGGACTGAACTTCTAAATGCCCATACTTCCAGATAGGAGAAAGGAAGTAGATGCCCAGCTTTCTCTGCCTATGTGAGAATCATTGGATGTGTTGTTGGTGTCAGTTCAAGAGTAGAATGAGGCATGTCTCTACTCCCACTAGATGAGGAAAGCAATTGAAGTGGGAGATGGGATTTGGTTGGTTATTTCAGCCAAATGAGGACTGGCAATCCTCTGTAAGAGACGTGACTAAGCAAGATATTGAGGCTGGATATCCGACTCCTGCAGAGTTGCATTCCTTCCATACATTAGGCATGGATGAACAAGCCAGCTTTCATTATCACTTCCATCTCTCATGCTGGCTTTTGTGGTATAATAAAGAATTAGCTTTAGCAAATTAGATGAGAGAGGGGGAATTTAGAAATGACACCCCTGATGATTGATGATACTAATAAGCTGCATGCTAAGGAGATTCCCCTCACCCCTCCTCCTACTCTCAAGTAACCCTTGTTTCTGTATGTAGCAAAGACCACGAGCATTTGGGTATAAAATAAATACTGAAATAAAATGAGCAGAGGGGGAGAAACAGAAAAAGAAATACTATTTGGCATTTACTTCTGGGCTTTATTTTGTGGAGTGATCTTGAATTGTTCCTTTATTAAAAGATCTACATTGCAGTGGTTTTCCAATTCTGTAACAAATTCTCATTGAGCCAATGAGTTCAGGCCACCTCGACACATATTTTGTTTTGTTGCAGAATCTTTTCTGTGTTTTTCGCTGCTTATTTTTCCTCTGTCTCTTGTGATTATTCAACACTTAAGTGCATTGAATGATGATGATCAGCTTATGGAATTTTGCAGGGTTTTTCACTGTCCCCAACTGATTTTGGGATTAATGGAAAAAAGAGACAGGATCCTTTCAATAAGGACTGCAAGAGCTAGTTCTAGCTGGATCAAAAGGGAACAGCTGAAAATAGATGTTATTAAAATAACAAGGGATAGTAGCATTTCTGGGATGCAGTGGCTCAGGGGCTAAGATGCTGAGCTTGTTGATCGAAAAGTCAGCAGTTCAGCAGTTCGAATCCCTAGTATTGCCGTGTAACGGGGTGAGCTCCCGTTATTTGTCCCAGCTTCTGTCAACCTAGCAGTTCAAAAGCACTTAAAAAATGCAAGTAGAAAAATTGGGACCACCTTTGGTGGGAAGGTAACAACATTCTGTGCGCCGTTGGCGTTGAGTCTTGCTGGCCACATGACTACAGAGATGTGTTCGGACAGCTCTGGCTCTTCGGCTTTGAAACGGAGATGAGCACCGCCCCCTAGAGTCAGGAACGGCTAGCACGTATGTGTGAGGGGAACCTTTACCTTTAGTAGCATTTCTTCCTTATGATCCAACCTGTGAGCCTTGAAGCCTATTGACTTCTACAGATAAGAGAATGTAGCACAAGAATTCAACTTTGGATTCATTATAAATGGGGCTTACCTTTAATATCCAGCAGCCACAGATTTCATAATCCTTGCAATATGCTTGCTTCTCAGTGTTGTTGAATCATTGCCTCTTCATTTCCAGTTCTAATATCAGCAAAGAAAGGCCTAACAATCCCTGATTCAGTTTCTGTTAATATTTGCTCATTTTTTTTCTTCCTTCAACACGATGGAAAAACAGGAAAGAAAGCACTGAGGAATATTTATGCTAGACCAATGCTTTGAATCTATTTTCCTTGCTCAAATATTGTTTGGCTGTGTTGTGATGAAAGTAGATATTCTGCTTCTAGTCCATATCAGAGAATCATGGAACACACACTTCCACACATTCATGCATCCCATTGTTTGGTTTCTTTTCAATGACAGGCAATATTTGCAAAATGCAGAGAATCAGTAAGAAATAGGAGGAAAGTATCAGTTAGAACATAATATTCTAATCTAGGAACCACCATGAAAGAAATTGGCAGAGCAAGTTACCAAAGATAAATGAGCAACAAAACCAGGTGAAATCTAAAAATTTTCCCTACCAGTTCTGTGGGCGCGGCTTAATTGGTGGGCGTGGCTTGGTGGTCAGATGACTGGGTGGGCGTGGCCAATAACAATAAATAATAAAAATAATAAACAAAGTATAAAAAACAATAAGAGGTACCAAAAACCAACTTTCACACTTTACACACACACAACACAACTGACACACACACATACGCAGAATGCACATACAGCTTTCTGAGATTTTGTGTGTTTGTGTAGTTAGAGTGAAACACTACAGAAACACACCAAATCTCAGAAAGCTGCACAAATATTTTATTTTATTTTATTTTATTTTATTTATTTTATTGTGGACTTCAATTCCCAGAGTTCCTCAGCCAGCAAAGCCAGCCAGCATTAGTTGATCAACTGAGGAAATAGATTAGCTAAGCAATTGATTCTGTCTGGGCTGAAAGTGAAACTGCTTTCGGGATACGAAAAAAGCCATGTGTTCATCAGTAATCAGGTGAGTGCCTTAGAATCTCTACTCTTACTTGTAGAAAACATGTTTTCTACAAGTAAGAGTACAAGTAAGGTTCTGCTGATGCGGAACTCAGGTGAGATCACCAGAAGAGACTTAAATTTTTTTTTTAAGTTTAAAGACTCTGCCGATCTCAGCTGAGAGGCGGGATCCTCAAAGGCTTTTTTTTATTTTTAAAGGCATGTTTCGGCTGAAGCAAAAAAATAAAATAAAATAAAAAAACCTCTGCTGATGGTGCGGCTCAGCAGAGGCGGGGGCGGGACCAGGGATTTTTGCTACCGGTCCTCCGAACCAGCCGCCGCCATTGCTACTGGATCGCGCGAGCCGGTCCGAACTGGGAGCATTTCACCCCTGAACAAAACCCATTTTCCCTTGCACTGATGCCGTTATCTAGTTGGGTAATACATTTGTAAGCAAAAAACCAAGGTCAGAGGGCACTGAGGTCTCCACAGTTCAATCCTGTGCTATATATATTCTTCCATTGGAAAAAATGATACCAGGCATGATCTTTTTTAAAAAAGCAAATTTATTTATATATATTGCTCCCAGAAGCATGAAGCTGAAGCCTGAAGATGACGAATGAGACTTCGTCGAAACGTCGCCAAGACACTTCCAATTTTATGCGGGAGAAAACCCGAATAACCAAAGACCTATATATATATCTTTTATTTTTTTAATCACAATATATCTATTTATATATATATATATATATATATATATATATATATATATATATATATATATATATATATATATATATATATATATATTTATTTGTTTTCTGAGGTTTTCACGGGTGTTTGTATATAGGTCTTTGGTTGTTCGGGTTTTCTCCCGTGTAAAATTGGAAGTGTCTTGGCGACGTTTCGACGAAGTCTCATTCGTCATCTTCAGGCTTCAGCTTCGTGCTTCTGGGAGCAATGTGTGATCGCAGCTGTTTCTTCCTTTTAACTGCTAGTGGGGGTTTGAACTGATTGGGTGGGAGCTTGGCTGTGCTCCGATTGGATGGGGGTGTGTCCTGTGTTGGTGGGGGCTTGGTTGTGCTCAGTCTAGTCTGTGCTGCAGGGGGATTTGAGCTGGTGAGCTGCATAGCTGTTGTTTGGCTTTGTGGTCGTGCTACATCTTCATAGTGGGTGTCAGTCTGCTGCATGAATGGATTGGAGGGGTTTGAAATGGCTAATGTTGCAGCTGCGGTCTGGCTTCTGGTCCTTGGTCGTGCTTCATGATCAGTGTGGGTTTGGGTCTGCTTTCTGGGTGGATGTGCGGTGGTGACATCCTGTGTGGACCTTGTGAGTGTGGGTCTGGTGTCATTCCTCGTGTTAGGGACTCGTTTGTCAATAAGGGCGGGTTTCCAAATGGCTGGTAGGCGGGAGGTGTATTTATCTATTTATATATATATAAATAGTTGAATTTAGTTTAAAAAGATAAAGATAAAGGTTTCCCTTGTTTAGTCATGTCTGACTCTCTGTTTCTTAACCAAGGGAGACAGCATTGTCTGAAGAAACCTCTGTGGTCATGTGGCCACTAGGACTATATGTCGAGGTGCATAGAATACTGTTACCTTTCTACCAAATTAGTACTCACAGTAGTGGCTAAAATTGTGGAAACCTTTTGGGAAAAGTGTATTTTCTAAAATTAGCTAATAACACCAGGTTTTTTTTTCTGGAGTAGTACCATAAAATTATATATCAATGAAAAGATAATTTAATCAAGAATGCAATAACTTTTATGAAGGATTTGCTATTAGAATAGCAGTTACAGTATAAAGAAGAAAAGTGAAACATGTAGAAAAAACGAGATATACAAAAATGATCACCATAGAAAAAAATGAGATGTACAAAAATGATCACCATGTCAGTTAATCCTTAGTTGGGTAACCTTTAGCATGAATGATGGCCTTACAACGTCTTCCCATGGAGTGAACCAAGTCTTTTAGTTCTGCAGCTGTTCTAATGTGAAACCAAGATTGCACGATTGCTTCTATTAACTGGGTTTTATTGCTGGGTCGCTTCTGAGTAACAAGTTTCTTTAGTCGGCTCCATAGATTTTCAATTGGGTTAAGGTCTGGGCTATTCTCAGGCCATTCCAGCAATGGAATATGATTATCTTGAAACTCAAAAAAGAAAAGAAAAGAAGAAGTGGTATTATTAGCCATCAAACCTCAAAAATACACTTTTTCCAAAAGGTTTCCACAATTTTGGCCAATACTGTATTTATCTACTCGCATTTGCATGATTTCAAACTACTACATAGGCAGTAGCTGGGGCAAGTAATGGGACTTCACCCTGTCATGCAATATTGAACCCGGGCTGTCACGATGCCAGCTGATGAGCTCATGGCTTTAACCACTGATCCATCACACTCCCTTTTGAATCTAGCTTACATCAAAGTTATTGACTGTGTTGTTCCCAATTTGGGTCTGAGCCTGGTGCCGAAGCCAATGATGGATGTCAGACACAAGGTGCAGGTTTTCTGATTGCTTTTTATTGGAGTACTCCAAGGAAAAGGACTCCTAGCCAAAATGCCAAGAACCAAGAACAAAGCTAAAGAAGAAGGTGGGACAAGGCAGGATAATAAGAAATATTATCTAATAAATATTTTAGTAATATTTTTACAATTTGTTCTTTTGGTCTCTAGCTGTCCCTATTCCTATGACTTGGCTAATGAATGCCCCAGGAGTTATCTAATACTCAGTTTATTGGCTGCAGGCCATCTGTATTCCTAATTTTTCACTGAGGCCTGCAAGTTGTCTAACTCTTGTTACTTTTATCAGGTTTCTAACTACCCAGAATTGTTACAAGATTTACACATGCATATTTCCTGTAGATAAACATTCTTTGTTCTTGCCAGACACCCTCCACAGTTACAGTCTTGTCCTGGCTTTATTTTAGCATACAGCCCATCAACTATGTTCTATGCATTATCCATACCAACATACCCATTCTTGTATCAACATCATCCTACATGCATCACAACTTTCCTCTTATTCTCTCCCTTTTCACAATCACTTCATATTTGTTTTGAAATTCCATTCTAATCTATTTATTTATTTATTTATTTATTTATTTATTTATTTATTTATTTATTTATTTATTTATTTATTTCGATTTTTATACCGCCCTTTTCCCGGAGGACTCAGGGCGGTGTACAGCCAAGTAAAAATCAATATATAAACATTAAAAGAAGTTAAAAAGAAATATTATAATGTGGCCGAAATTTTAAAACCATTTAAAATCTTAAAATATAAATACCCCAATAAAATTTCAATCCAGTCCCGCTTGAATAAATAGATGAGTTTTCAGCTCACGCCGAAAGGTCCGAAGATCAGGCAATTGACATAAACCGGGGGGAAGTTCATTCCAGAGTGTAGGAGCTCCAACAAAGAAGGCCCTTCCCCTGGGGGCCGCCAGCCGACATTGCTTGGCGGACGGCACCCTGAGAAGGCCCTCTCTGTGTGAGCGTACGGGTCGGTGGGAGGCACAACAGCAGGCGGTCCCGTAAGTACCCGGGTCCTAAGCCATGGAGCGCTTTAAAGGTGGTAACCAAAATCTTGAAGCGCACCCGAAAGACCACAGGAAGCCAGTGCAAGCTGCGCAGGATTGGTGTTACATGGGAGCAATGAGTTGCCCCCACTATTACCCGCGCAGCTGCATTCTGGACTAGCTGCAGCCTCCGGGTGCACTTCAAGGGCAGTCCCATGTAGAGAGCATTGCAATAGTCCAAGCGGGAAGTGACATGAGTGACCGTGCATAAGGCATCCCGGTCAAGAAAGGGGCTTCTATATGACCATGGTATACTCTTTCATACTAGTAATTCAATTCACCCCAATGGACTGGCCTGCCCCACCTGCACTGGCAAATGGGGCATGCTGTGGGCCCTATTGGTCAAGAATTGCAGCTGGTGGGGCCTAGGAGAAGATTCTTTTCTGCTGTGGGTCTTGTACTCTGGAACATCCTGTCCCATCCCAAAATGAGATCCATGCTCATCCTTTTGTACCTATCCCTTCATAATCCTGTTTCTCTTGGTTTACCAAATATATCAGGTATCCAGCTCCCACTGCATTTAACTTATTTTGGTTTTCTGGTATCCAACTCTCACTTCCATATAATAACATAGGGAGAAGCTTACTTATAAATATAGATGTTTTGCTTTTTGGACAAACCTTTTTTCTTTGCAGCAGACCACAGACCATTACTGATCTACCAGCATCTGCACATCTTAATTTTTCCATCCACTTCCCTATTTTAAGACACAGATTAATTGACTTGTACTAATTGTTCACCATTCATGTATCACCTGCAACCATTCCATTTTCATTGTTAAATACAGTTACTTTGGTCTTTTATATATTAATGTTTAAACTCTTGCTTCTTTTAGCATCATACAGTCTAATGTTTGCCACAAGTCATTTGAGTTCTCAGCAAACAGCACAGTATTATTTCATAAAAAGTATATATCCTTTCATATCCTCAGCTAATACTCCTCTGATAGTCCCACAAGTTTTCATTATACATAAATCCATAAATTCTCCAAACACCAATGGGACATTGGAGATTCTGGTTTCACTCCCTGCACAATGCTACTCACTAAGAATTTTATTTATTCTCATGCATGCTGTCATGGATCCAAGTAACATCCCCAACAAAAAAAAAGATTCCGAGGCTTGAGGTTCCTCAAAAGTTCCATTTTATTAGAGATGTCATACTGGCACATCTGGGAAAACCCGAATCTGAAAGTTTCCAGGTTTTCTGCACCCAGTAGAAAGTCCAAGGCCCTGCCCCAGCATCCATATATCCATCACATGGTCCAATCCAAGCACTGTCTCAACTGGAGAGGCCTCCAGTTCCATCCCACCTGGAGCAGGGCAAGATGTCTGTGAATCTCGGAGAAAAGAATGTTATTATGACTCTATACCAGTGGTAGTCAACCTGGTCCCTACCGCCCACTAGTGGGCGTTCCAGCTTTCATGGTGGGCGGTAGGGGTTTTGTCCAATACTGAAACACTTTCGTTTTTTTTAATTTAATTGACTTTTAAAAAAAAATTCATAGCATTATTTAAAAACCTTTTCATTAGGTTTCCATAAAATTCCCCATGACAATTTAAATTTCTGAAAATATACTATTTGTATCGCCCACGCATAAGTTTAGTTCACATTACGTTAGTGAAACTAAATGGCGCTGTAGTGCGACTGCAAACAAAAGACCCTCGTCCCAGAATAGCTTGCGCATCTCCCCCCACACCACCCAACTGTAACAGACAAGCAGAGCTGGTAGCCGGCGCCCCCCACCAAACCCAATCCACGATGCATGAGAGGTGCAGACAATGATACACGGCGCATTACTGTGGAACCGGTGGGCGGTTAGAAAATTTTACTGCTAACTGAGATACAAAAGTGGGTGGTAGGTATAAAAAGGTTGACTACCCCTGCTCTATGAACTGGACCCAGAAGCAAACTGTGAACCAGTGAAGCATGAGGAACCATGGTGGCTTTAGGGCCCTCAAAGACTGATTGTGCCAGTTGTAGCTCCTGAATACAGTTAGTCCTTGACTTACGCCCACAAGTGAGCCCAAATTTTATGTTGCTGAAACAATAGTTAAGTGAGTTTTGCCCCATTTGATGACCTTTGTTGCCACAGTTGTTAAGTGAACCACTGCAGTTGTTTAGCTAATAATATACCGTGTTTCCCTGAAAACAAGACCCTGTCTTATATTTTTTTTGAACCCTGAAATAAGCGCTTGGCCTTATTTTCGGGGAGGTCTTATTATTTCGGGATGCGTGGAGCAAGATGGGGCTCCTCTTGCCATCTTACCTGATTTCCAGCTCTGCGTTAAAATATTTGGGGGGAGGGTTTTTTTTTCGGGGGGAGGCTTATTTTAGCCCATGTGCTCAAAAGCCTGATTGGGCTTATTATCTGGGGATGTCTTATTTTTTGGGGAAACAGGGTAGTAGTTAAGTGAATCCCTATTGACTTTGCTCATTAGAAGGCCACAAAACCTGATCGGATGACTCTGGGACACTGCAACCATCATAAATATGAATCAGTTGCTAAGCATCTGAATTTTGATCACTTGACCAGAGGCGACGCTGCAACACGTAGGAAAAGTCACTTTTTTTCAGTGCGATTGAAACTTTGAACAGTCATTAAACGAGGTATTTTCAGTCTAGAACTACTGTACTCTTCACGAGTATTCTTATTTTATAATATATTTTATATTTATATATAAATATTTAATTTATTTTATATATAAGTATGCTTTTTTTCAAACAAGTTTTTATTGGTTTTTTTATTTCCCCCCCCCCCCCCCCGCATATTTTATGAACAGAGTATTGGCCATATCATATCTTATACAACTTAACATATCCAAATACATTTTACTTAGTTACAATTTCTGCCAAAATATTCTAATCATGTCTTAATATTTCCATGCTCATTTATATAAATCACATCTTCTTTCGCCCTCAAGTTCTAATTTCTCCATTTTTACTAATACATATTCTCTTTTATTATTTTTTAGCTATTTCAATTTTTATCCTGATATATTCAAACATGTTCGGGGTTGCCTTTCTTCCATTTCATCTTTTCCGTTTTACAGCAATCTTTTTTCTCCTTCTCCTTCCTCTCCCTTCCTTCTTTTATCCTTCCTACTTTCTTCTCTTCTACTCCTTCTCTACTTCCCCTTCCTTTCTCCCCTTCCTCCTTTCTTCCTCCCTATCTAACCTTCTCTCCTACTCTTATTTCCCCTCCCTTTCCTCCTCTCCTCTTCCCTTTCTTATATAAATATTTTCTTATATAAATATTATATATATTTGTTTTCTGAGGTTTTCGCGGGTGTTTGTATGTAGGTCTTTGGTTATTCGGGTTTTCTCCCACGTAAAACTGGAAGTGTCTTGGTGACGTTTCGACGAAGTCTCATTCGTCATCTTCAGGCTTCAGCTTCGTGCTTCTGGGAGCAATGTGTGATTGCAGCTGTTTCTTCCTTTTTAACTGCTAGTGGGGGCTTGAACTGATTGGGTGGGAGCTTGGCTGTGCTCTGAGTGGATGGGGGTGTGTCCTGTTTGGGTGGGGGCTTGGTTGTGCTCAGATTAGTCTGAGTTCCAGGGGGATTCGAGCTGGTGAGCTGCATTGCTGTTGTTTGGCTTCGTGTTTGTGGTCATGCTACATCTTCATAGTGGGTGTCCGTCTGCTGTATGTATGGATTGGAGGGGTTTGAAATGGCTAATGTTGCAGCTGCGGTCTGGCTTCTGGTCCTTGGTCGTGCTTCCTGATCAGTGTGGGTTTGGGTCTGTTTTCTGGGTGGATGTGTGGTGGTGACATCCTGTGTGGACCTCGTGAGTGTGGGTCTGGTGTCATTCCTCATGTTAGGGACTCATTTGTCAATAAGGGCGGGTTTCCAAATGGCTGATAGGCGGGAGGTATCATCTCATTTGTTCATGCTGTGTGGCCGTTTTTCTATCTCGATGGCTTCTCTGATTATTCTGTTGTTAAAGTGTTCAGTTTTGGCGATAGTTCTGGTCTTTTTAAAGTCAATATCGTGTCCTGTGGCTTTAAGGTGTTGGACCAGGGAAGAAGTTGGTTCCTCTTTTTTGACTGAGTTCTTGTGTTCTTCAATGCGTGCACTTATTCAAACCAACAGAAAGAATGGCCCCAGAGTGGGGTAGGAATGGGGATTTTGCAATATCCTTCCCCTGCCATGCCCACCAAGCCACACCCACCAAGCCACACTATGCCCACCAAGCCACGCCCACAGAAATGGTAGTAAAAAAGTTGGATTTCACCACTGCTGGGAATCTGGTCAGTCCTGCCTTTTAGGACCATAATCTAGATTTGAAAGCTACAATGAGATTTAGAGTGTACAGGGACATTCAAGTCACACTGATTAGAAGCCCCTTAAACTAAGCACATCTTTTCTCTGTTGCAGACAGCAGTTTCATGAGACAGGAGAATATGCAGCTCTTTCTTGATTGGTGTTACGTGCTTGCCTACAAATGTTCCAAATCCCAGTTCACCCTTCAGGTCCAGATCTCTACATAGCCCTGTTGGCTTTCCCTGCACTGCTTCCTTTTTTGTTGTCGTTGTTGTTCCTTGGAGTCTGATCTTCATGTCTAATCTCCGCCCACATATAGCAAATATATATATTTGCTAGTCTTGTGCATTCTGCTTAATTAAAAGTCATTTTGATTCCCCCTGTGGCTCAGGTTTTTTTTTTTTTTTCAGGCAAGAAACACTGTGCTGGCGAAGAAGAGGGGGTGGAGGAAACGTGCTGGGATTTTTAATTTTTTTTAAAAGAATCACACTGGTGCTTTAAACATTTGTGTTTACAATATAAATTTAGATCTAGGTTAGCTTCCCACAGCATTAATGATACTCATTAAAAAGATTTGTGATATTCTTGGTTGACATTTTGTTTTTGGGACAGATGCTTGGCTACAACATTTATCTGACTAGCATCAGTTATGAAAGTCCACATATCCCTGAATTTTTTATGATTTAGGTTTAAAATATCTTCAAGGCAATATATATGAAATAACCTAGCGATAAAGTAGGAATAACTATGGTTTGCCAGTACAGAAAGAACTGGAATTATATCAAAATGCTATTAGTATAAAATTGATCCAGTTAAATCTTAGTTTCTTTTCTCTGACTTCCTACCTTTAATTTTTTGGGGGTTAATTATTTTTATTCCTATTCTAAATTCTTACCCTCCAAAAGGAATATCATAATATGCATACTAGAGTGAAATTGAATTATAAGCAGATGGAAGGGATAATTTGAGAGATATACCATCTCTATAATAATATATGATATAATATATTATATTATATTATATTATATTATATTATATTATATTGCTCCCAGAAGCACGAAGCTGAAGCCTGAAGATGACGAATGAGACTTTGTCGAAACATCGCCAAGACACTTCCAATTTTACGCGGGAGAAAACTCGAATAACCAAAGACCTACATATATATATATATATATATATATATATATATATATATATATATATATATATATATATAATATTATATTATATCATATCATATCATATCATAATATATTATATTATAGCATATAATATGGTTCTTAGTTGAGATGCAACTTTTACAACAATGTTCAAGCTGAGTCTTAGCCAATAATTTTCACTTTGAATGAAACTCAAGTAGCACTTCTCGTTTGAAATTTGTGGCTTTTAAGACTCCAAGTCTTCACTCCATATATTGTTTCCCTCTCTGCTTTGCTTTGCTGTGTGCAAATGTTTATTCACTGTATTAGTATTATATAAAACAGCTGAGCAGCCATACAAGCATATACTTATTCCAAAGTTTCTGCCTCCCAAATGTATTACTTATTTTTCATGTTCATTGCAGAACATTCATTGGCCACTTTGATCCAGTGGTAGTAATGACTGAGAAAATCAGGGACCCCAAAGGATTAATGGGAAAGGCAGTAAATCAAGACAGAGTAATGGGACAATACAATTACATATTTTTTTCTGAGCCTGGTGTTTTACTCTTGACTTTTGTCTGCAACATACCACAGCCAACTCCTTAGCGCTATAATCCGAAGCTGAGCTAGTTCATGAAGGTTTTAATCCCCATTATTGCCTTTAAGATGAGAGATGAATGGGAGCAACCATCAAGAGTTTTTGGCACTTGGATCTTCCAGTAAAATTGGTGCTTCATCAAGGTGATAGTAATTCTAAGAGGTTATGGATACAAAATCTTGAAAAGAAGTTCAGGTAGTTTATCATAAGTGGTGATAAAGTGATGAGCAGGAGGTTTTAAGATAGAGAAGGAGAATGGAAGATTTTTACTTACTTTACTTAACTGTGACAAAAAATATCATACAATTGGGCACAACTGCCTTGCTTAGCAACAAAAACCCTGGTTCCAATTGTGTCAAATAATACCTGTAAATGTCCTTCTATTTTTGGATATAGATGTTTCTAACAAGAGAAAATTTCAGGAAGGCTCAAAACACAATTATGATCTCTCAAGTGTCAGTGATATTCATCCTCCACTTTTCAATTCAGGGATTTCATCACTGGTTTGTTAACTTTACAGCACAACCACTTTCCTTCACTCCACAACTGCCAGCATGTTTCCAGATATATAATGTGATATCCTGGGCATAAAACTGTTGAGATCATATTGAAATTAATTTAGACACTATTGTAAGTTACTTGCTATCCTTTGTATCTTTTTCTTTGTTTAATCAACAAACAGTAAACTTACCTATTTCAAAGGGGTGATTGCATATGACACTCCTATCAAAATACTGAATGCAAGTTTTGTACACTATAAGGATATTGTACATTATACTGTATATGTTCTGCCCAAGTTACTTCAGAAGAGCACTAAGTATGGATTTAAACGTAGACTTTCTTGAAACCAATCTATTAATCTGCCTTATTCAATACTAACTCAAAGGAACATATCCCTTATTATTGGAATTCAGGGTATCAGCCAACTGAAATTATCCATCTCCCATTCTTATTTTATCTGATACTGTCTGCACATGTATTCTTTTGCTCACCAATAGAACATCATTAGTGCTACACACCATTTTAAGAAGATGGAGCAGTTGTTGAAATGTTCAAGTGTGCCCTGCATTTTAGGGTATGAGCTTTGGCTCTCTTTTTGCTGGCTGTTTTGTATTAAGCTCCTGGACTATATTAGTATGGTGATCATTTTTTAAAAAAATTTTTAAATTTTATTTTGTATAAGTAAACATTGACATAAAATAGAATAGAATAGAATAGAATTTTTTATTGGCCAAGTGTGATTGGACACACAAGGAATTTGTCTTGGTGCATATGCGCTCAGTGTACATAAAAGAAAAGATACGTTCATCAAGAACAACAACACATCATAAAAGAAAAACATATAAGTAAAAGTATGCAATAACTATATTAATTTTATATAATGAAAGGGAATAATAGGACAAGAATGGTAGGCACATTTGTGCTCTTATGCACGCCCCTTATAGTCCTTTTAGGAATGGGGTGAGGTCAACAGTAGACAGTTTTTGGTTGAAGTTTTTGGGATTATGAGTAGACACTATAGAGTCAGGTAGTGAGTTCCAAGCATTAACAACTCTGTTACAGAAGTCATATTTTCTGCAATCAAGTTTGAAGCGGTTGACATTAAGTTTGAATCTATTGTTTGCTCTTGTATTATTGCGATTGAAGCTGAAGTAATCTTTTACAGGAAGGATATTGCAATAGATGATTTTGTGTGTTAAACACAGGTCATGTCGGAGTCATTGGAATTCTAAGTTTTCTAATCCCAGGATTTCAAGTCTGGTGGTATAAGGTATTTTGTTGTTTTCAGAGGAGCGGAGAACTCTTCTTGTAAAATATTTCTGGACGCGTTCGATTGTATTAATGTCAGAGATGTGATATGGGTTCCAGACAGGTGAGCTGTATTCAAGAATAGGTCTGGCAAATGTTTTGTATGGTCTGGTTAGTAGTGTAGAGTTTTTGGAAAAGAAGCTGCGTAAAATTAGGTTTACAATTCTTAGAGCCTTTTTTGCTATGTAGTTGCAGTGGGCTTTGGCACTTAGGTCATTTGATATGAAAACTCCAAGGTCTTTAACAGGGTGGGGGTCATCTGTAAGGTAATGTCCATCGAGCTTGTAGTTATTGTTGGGGTTCTTTTTTCCAATATGTAAGACTGAGCATTTGCTGTTGAGATTTGGAGTTGCCAAGTTTTAGACCAATCGGATACAAAGTCTTTTTGAAGGGTAGAAGTATTGTTAGTGGTGTTAAATAGTTTGACATCATCAGCAAAGAGAACACAATGACTTGAGATAAGGTCACAGAGATCATTTATGTATAGTATGAAGAGCGTTGGTCCAAGAACGCTGCCTTGGGGAACGCCACTTTTGACAAGAACAGGATTTGATAGAGCATTGCCAATTTTGACCACTTGTTGTCTGTTTGACAGGAAGGCGTTTATCCAATTGTGAAGAGGTCCTGAAATGCCATAGGATTTTAGTTTTAGGAGAAGTTTATCATGTACTACTGAGTCAAAAGCTTTACAGAAGTCTATGTAGATTGCATCTATTGCTTTTCCTTGATCAATGTTAGTAGTCCATATGTTTTTGCAGTGGAGAAGTTGTAAGTTACATGATAATTTTTTCTGAAACCAAATTGTTTATTAGAGAGTAGGTTGTTTGTTTCAAGGTGGAGTGTAATGGATTGGTTTATGATAGATTCCGTTACTTTGCATGAGACACAACATAGAGAGATAGGTCTGTAATTTTCAAGTAGGCTGGGATCTCCTTTTTTGAAGATAGGGATGACTGTGGCTAGAGACCAGAGTTTGGGAAGGGAACTAGTTGTGAAAGCTTTATTAAAGATTATGCTTAGGGGTTCTGCTATATTAATTGAAAGTTTTTTTAAGAAGTATGCACATAGTCCATCAGGTCCAATAGATAATGATGATTTCAGGTTACGAAGGGCTTTTTCAACATTATGAAACAATATATTTCATTATATTTCAACATAATTTTGCTCTTGTCTATCTATTATATATTTATTTGAAGTATACTTCACACTTCAATGACAGATATTGTTTCTTTTCTGCACTTTGAAGGTGTGATGAACCCAGAAAAGGCTTCTCTGTGGCTTCCAGAAATCAAAAGCTTTTGAGCTGTCTGTCTGAACCAGCTTTTCATTAATTCTCATTTGACGTGTGTCTGGGGCCCAGCTTCTGTCTTTGCTGCAGTAAGAGCTCACAGCAGGCAGGAGCAGCTTAATCGATGGGCAATATGGACACCAAGAAAGTGTTAATTGGTTAGAATACTTCAAGCATCCAGCAGAATCGACCTGATCAGTAGACACAGAGGAATTGATGAATTATGGTGAGGAGACAAGGAAGAGAGTGAAGAATTAAAAGCCTAATCCCCCAAATAAGAGGAGTATGAAGAAATTGAGGTGGGAGACCACAACCAGAGGAATAGCAGTCATATTCTACAATATATAGGTACTGAAAGCATCTTGTGCTCAAAATGAAGTTCCTTGGATATTTAGGGAACTGTTATATTTTGCAAAGAAGTTGGGGCCCAGATATGGTGTAAGGCCACTGTGATGAATCTATTCTAATACAGAAATGGTACTATGCATTGTAACTGCAAATAAGAACCAGAAATTAATTTATTTATCGAAGTTTTAAAATACTCACCTACCTTTATAGAGGGAACCTCGGCAATGTACCAGTAAAAATATTAAAACATAAAAGCAGTGGAAGGATGGATTAAAAAATAATATTAGTTCATTAAAAAGTGGAGGGAACACTTTCAGGGTGCTAGCAAACTCTATGGCTGCCTGCTCTTCTATTAGCCCCAAGCAAGGTTTCAGAGCCATGTTTTACACCTTTCTGAAAGGCCAGGAACGTGGGTGCCCATCTCATCTCTAGGAGGAGAATGTTCACAGAAATATATATTTTATATTAACATAAAACAGAATCATAGGACTCGGATGACTTCTAATCCCATCCCATGCCTAAGGCAAAAAATTTATACCATCCTGGTCAAATGGTTGTTCAGTCTATTCTTAAAAGCCTCCAGAGATGGAGCACCCACAACTTCAGGAGGCAAGCTATTTCATTGATTAATTGACTAATTAATTCATTTTGATTAATTAATTTTTAAATTAATATTAATTAATAGACTCCTGCGAGTCCCTTGGACTGCAAGGTGATCAAACCAGTCAGTCCTAGAGGAGATCAACCCTGACTGCTCTTTAGAAGGCCAGATCCTGAAGATGAAACTGAAATACTTGGCCACCTAATGAGAAGGAAGGACTCACTGGAGAAGAGCCTAATGCTGGGAATGATTGAGGGCAAAAGAAGAACAGGATGACAGAGAATGAGGTGGCTGGATGGAGTCACTGAAGCAGTCGGCGTGAGCTTAAATGGACTCCAGAGGATGGTAGAGGACAGGAAGGGCTGAAGGAATGTTGTCCATGGGATCATGATGTGTCAGACATGACTTCACAACTAACAACAAAATTATTCTGTCAGGAAATTTCTCATTAGCTCCAGGTTGGAATTCTCTTTGACAAGTTTCCTCTCACTGCTTCTTGTCCTACCCTCAGGAGCTTTGGAAAATAATTCACTCCTCTCGTCTCTGTGAGAGCCCTTCAAGCAGGGGCAAAATGCTACCGGTTCACACTGGTTTGGGCGAACCGGTAGTGATAAAAACTACTGGTTTGGGCGAACCGGTAGTAAAAAAAAACTACCAGTTTAGGTGAACCGGTATTTAAAAAAAGCTACTGGTTCATCTGGACCAGTATTTCTGATGATCAGTTGTGCTGCGCAGTTTATATTCTCTAGAAAGCAGAAAATCTAGCTAAATCATGAAGTACAGCTGTTCCCCCCTCGCTGTTCTGCTTACATTCCAAGCCTCCTTTTTCCATGCAAAGCACGTGTTTGGTGTGTATTGTGCATGTGCATGCAGTGTGCTTTTGATGCGCATCTCTCCAAGATGGCGCTGACGAAGGCTGCCTCAGTGAAATGCTCTCTAATTGTTTCTTTATTTCTAATTGTTCTCTGTGACTCACTACGGATTTCCTACTCACGAGACCATCTGCTAAAAATTAAGGAACATTTCTTTAAGGAGCAGCTTTCTTTGACTCACCCCCGCCTGTCTTTACAAACACGGAGGAGATTCTAACACAGGAAGAGGCAATTCCCACGGAGCCATGGATTACTAAAAAAACCAAACAACGGAAGAGAAGGAAGAGAGGTAAACGATCTGGGAACTTAAACAAATTAAGAAATTGCATTAAAACTCCTCTGCCTTCAATTTTCCTAACAAATATACGCTCACTTGCAAATAAGATGGATGAAATACTCCTCTTAAACAAATACTATTCTGATTTTCGCAATTCAGCAGTCCTATGCTTCTCTGAAACCTGGTTAAATGAATCAATTGAAGATAGCAGCCTGAACATTCCAGGGTTTCAGATGGAACGATCAGACAGGATTCCAGAAACATCTGGTAAAAAGAAAGGAAGAGGCTTATGCCTATATATTAACAGCAACTGGTGTCAAGATTTTAAAATAATTTACAAATTCTGTGACAACAATTTAGAGACTTTAATTATCAACTGCAAACCATACTATTCGCCTCGTGAATTTTCCTCATTTCTTCTAATTGCTGTTTATGTCCCACCACAAGCCTGTGTAAACAAGGCATTACGAACTCTAGCTGACCAAATCATGGAGGCTGAAGCCAAACACCCTGATTCACTGGCCATTGTTTTGGGAGATCTAAACAAGGCAAACTTAAGGAAAGAGCTACCAAAATACTTTCAGCATGTCAATTGTCCCACCAGAGGCAAGAATACTCTAGACCATTGCTACACAACACTAAAAGATGCTTATCGGTCTTTACCACGTGCAGCTGTAGGACACTCTGATCATTGCATGATTCACCTTGTACCTGCTTACAGGCAAAGACTTA
Organism: Ahaetulla prasina; assembly: GCF_028640845.1. Classification (NCBI taxonomy): domain Eukaryota; kingdom Metazoa; phylum Chordata; class Lepidosauria; order Squamata; family Colubridae; genus Ahaetulla; species Ahaetulla prasina. The sequence goes on along the minus strand of NC_080542.1, from coordinate 137,848,618 downwards.
AAACCACAAAAGCAACAATTAAATCAGTGAAGACCTGGACGGAGGAATCAAAATTAAAGCTACAGGCATGTTTTGACTGCACTGATTGGAATATCTTTGAAGATACCTCTGCAGACCTGGATGAACTCAAAGATACTGTAACATCATATGTCAGCTTCTGTGAAGACCTATGTGTACCTACAAAGAACTTGCAAATATACAGTAACAACAAATCTTGGTTCACACCTAAACTTAAGCAGCTACGCCATTCCAAAGAGGAAGCCTACAGATAAAATGCTGTACAATCAGGCCAGAAATGCACTAACAAGGGAGATCAGAGCAGCAAAAAGAAGCTACTCTGAAAAGCTAAAGAATCAGTTTTCAGCAAATGAACCAGCAAACATGTGGAAAACTCTTAAAAATATCACTGGCTATGGCAAACCTCCTTCCCAGGCTGAAGGTAATCAACAACTGGCAGATGACCTGAATGAGTTTTACTGCAGGTTTGAAAGGAAACTACAGCCACCTATCTCCACAACCCCCATCTCAGACACACCAACAACAGCCAAAACTTTTACAACTGACCCCATTTCATTGGGTTCACAACCCCTAGTGATCACAGAACAGGAAGTGCAAGACCTATTTCACAGACAAAAGCCAGCAAAAGCTCCAGGCCCAGACAAGATAACTCCTTCTTGCTTAAAAGTCTGTGCTGACCAATTGGCCCCCATCTTCACCCATATTTTCAATAAATCATTAGAGATGTGCTATGTTCCTTCTTGCTTCAAATGCTCTACCATCATCCCAGTGCCGAAGAAGCCCACCATCAAGGAACTGAATGACTACAGACCAGTTGCTTTAACATCTGTAGTCATGAAAACCTTTGAAAGGCTAGTGCTTTCCTACTTGAAAACCATCACAGATCTGCTGTTAGACCCCTTGCAATTTGCATACTGAGCAAATAGATCAACAGATGATGCTGTTAATATGGCTCTGCATTACATCCTACAACATCTTGAGTCTCCAAAGACCTATGCAAGGATCCTTTTTGTAGACTTTAGTTCAGCATTCAATACCATCATTCCAGACATTCTTCTAACTAAGCTAAACCAGCTACAGGTACCGGAACAGACTTGTAAGTGGATCACAAGCTTCCTAACAAACAGGAAGCAGCAGGTGAAGCTAAGCAAGATCACATCAAATACTTGTACAATTAGCACAGGGCCCCCCCAAGGCTGTGTGCTCTCCCCACTTCTCTTCTCTCTGTATACCAATGACTGCATCTCCAATGATCCATCTGTTAAGCTACTGAAGTTCGCAGATGACACAACAGTGATTGGTCTCATTCGAGACAATGACGAATCCGCATATAGACAAGAGGTCGAACGACTAGCCTTGTGGTGCAACCAAAACAATCTGGAACTGAACACACTCAAAACCGTAGAAATGGTGGTAGACTTTAGGAGAAACCCTTCCATACTTCCACCTCTCACAATACTAGACAACACAGTATCAACAGTAGAAACCTTTAAATTTCTAGGTTCTATAATATCGCAAGATCTAAAATGGACAGCTAACATCAAAAATATCATCAAAAAAGGACAACAAAGAATGTTCTTTATGCGCCAGCTCAGTAAGCTCAAACTGCCCAAGGAGCTGCTGATTCAGTTCTACAGAGGAATTATTGGGTCTGTCATTTGCACCTCTATAACTGTCTGGTTCGGTGCTGCAACCCAACGAGGAAAAACACAGACTTCAGAGGATAATCAGAACTGCAGAAAAAATAATTGCTACCAACCTGCCTTCCATTGAGGACCTGTATACTGCACGAATCAAGAAGAGGGCCGTGAAAATATTTACAGATCCCTCACATCCAGGACATAAACTGTTTCAACTCCTACCCTCAAAATGACGCTATAAAGCACTGCACACCAGAACAACTAGATACAAGAACAGTTTTTCCCCGAAGGCCATCACTCTGCTAAACAAATAATTCCCTCAACACTGTCAAACTATTTACTAAATCTGCACTACTATTAATCTTCTCATCGTTCCCATCACCAATCTCTTTCCACTTATGACTGTATGACTGTAACTTTGTTGCTGGCAATCCATATTTATATTGATATACTGACCATCAATTGTGTTGTAAATGCTGTACCTTGATGAATGTATCTTTTCTTTTATGTACACTGAGAGCCTATGCACCAAGACAAATTCCTTGTGTGTCCAACCACCCTTGGCCAATAAAAAATTCTATTCTATTCTATTCTATTCTATTCTATTCTATTCTATTCTATTCTATTCTATTCTATTCTATTCTATTCTATTCTATTCTTCTTTGTATCACACATCGCAGGCAGCAAACCAGTGGCAATCCATGGAGGATTTCACCACTTTCCCAGGGGTGAAATGCTACCGGATCGGACCGGATCGGATGAGTAGGTAGCGGAGTTTGGTTCTGGTTCGCCGATCTGGTAGCAATCGCTGGCTGGCCATGCCCCCAAACCAGTCCACGGCCCGCAGTCCAGCCTTCGCAAGCTGGACACTGGAACACCGGGAAGGCAGCTTGCCACCTGCTCATCCTCGGGTCAGGGACCTGGGCCCATTCCCCGAGGCCCCAGAGCCGCCGCCTTCCCCAACTGGGTCAGGGAATGCCGCCCACTCTTATTTATTTATTTAATTAAACTTTTATACCACCCTTCTCCCGAAGGACTCAGGGCGGTATACAGCCTGCATTAAAACAATTTATATACACCCTAAAATAACAATTAAAAAACTTATTCCATAAAGGCCGAAATTAAAACCGTCCAAATTGACCAATAAAATACCCAATAAAATGCAATTAAAATTTAAAATTTAAGAATTTAAAAATTTAACAATTAAAAAATCAGGCCAGTCCCGCTTGAATGAATAAATAAGTTTTCAGTTCCCGGCGAAAGGTCCGAAGGTCAGGTAATTGGCGTAAACTGGGGGGAAGTTCGTTCCAGAAAGTAGGCCCTTCCCCTGGGGGCCACCAGCCGACACTGCCTGGCGGACGGCACCCTGAGAAGACCCTCTCTGTGAGAGCGCACGGGTCGGTGGGAGGCATGTGGTAACAGCAGGCGGTCCCGTAAGTACCCGGGCCCTAAGCCATGGAGCGCTTTGAAGGTGGTAACCAAAACCCTGAAGCGCACCCGGAAGACCCCAGGTAGCCAGTGCAGACTGCGCAGGAGTGGTGTTACCTGGGAGCAACGTGGTGCTCCCTCAATCACCCACGCAGCTGCATTCTGGACTAGCTGAAGTCTCCGAGTGCACTTCAGGGGTAGCCCCATGTAGAGAGCATTGCAATAATCCAGGCGAGAAGTGACGAGAGCATGAGTGACCGTGCATAAGGCATCCCGGTCTAGAAAGGGGCGCAACTGGCGGACCAGGCGAACCTGGTAAAAAGCTCTCCTGGAGACGGCCGCCAAATGATCTTCGAACGACAGCCGTCCATCCAGGAGAACGCCCAAGTTGCGCACCCTTTCCGTTGGGGCCAGTGACTCGCCCCCAACAGTCAGCTGCGGTTGCAGCTGACTGTACCGAGATGCCGGCATCCACAGCCACTCCGTCTTGGATGGATTGAGTCTGAGTCTGTTTCTCCCCATCCAGACCCGTACGGCCTCCAGACTCTTCCTTCGCCCACTTGCCCGCTCGCCCCCTGTTCCCCCTTCGCCTTTGGTCAGGGCCCAGGGATACCTCATTCCCCTGAGACCCCAGAACCACCCCCTGCTTGCCGCCTGCCTCAATCGGGTCAGGGAATGCGCCATTCCCCGACACCAGCCTTGTCCCGGAGCCGCCGCCCACTCTTCCTTCGCCACGCAGCGTATACTTACTTTCTTCCAGCGGCTGGCTGCCAGGAAAGGCAAGAATCCAAAGGTTAGAGTCCCTCTCCTTGAATCTGCTGCTGCCATTGCTGCGTGTTCCATGCACCGACTGCGCAAGCGCACACCCGTTTATTTCATTTATTTATCAGTGGCAGGTTGGGTGTGTGCTTGCGCAGCCAGCGCATAGGTGGCATATTCAAGGAGAGCAACTTTGGTAACTTTTGGATGCTTGCCTTTCCCGGCAGCCAGCCGCTGGAAGAAAGTAAGTATATGCCGCGTGGCGAAGAAAGAGCGGGTGGCGGCTCCGGGACAAGGCTGGTGTCGGGGAATGGTGCATTCCCCGACCCGGTTGAGGAAGCGGCGACCAGGGGGTGACTCTGGGGCCTCAGGAAATGGGGCAACCCTGGGCCCCGGCCCCTGACCAAAGGCAAAGGGCAAGCAGGTGGCGAGCGGGCGGTGAGTGGGTGGCACTACCGGAGAAAGGCTGGAGTTGGGGAATGATACATTCCCCAATCCCGTTGAGGCAGGTGGCAGCTCCAGGGCCTAGGTGAAGGGAGAACAGGTGGCGAGGGAAAGGGAAAAGGCAGAATAGAAATTATTTTTTTTCCCTACTAGGTTCTGTGGGCGTGGCTTGGTGGGGGGAAGTTGTGACTGAGTGGGCATGGCTGTGAGTGACATTGAGTTGGCCATGCCCACTCAGTCACAGGACACACCCACCCACCAAGCCACACCCACAGAGTTGGTAGCAAAAAAATTTAGATTTCACCTCTGCACTTTCCTCAAGTATTGGAAGATTGCTATTGAGTCATCCCTAGTTCATTAGACTAGATATACCTAGTTCATCATACAATTAGCCTCCAGACTTTTTATCATTTTTGACTTCCTACCTTGACTTCCTACCCTTTGTTGATACAGTCTAAAATTGCACTGCTGGCTCATCCTTAAAAGCAATATAGGGCATCTTTAAATATAGTATATATTTAAATATAAACATAGTAAAGAGCCGTGGTGGTGTAGTGGTTAGGGTGCAATATTGCAGGTTGACTCTGTGTTCCACTGCCAGGAGTTCGATCCTGACAGGATTCAAGATTGACTCAGCCTTCCAACTTTCCCAGGTCAGTAAAATGAGAACCCAGATTGCTGGGGGCAATATGCTGACTCTGTAAACTGCTTAGAGAATGCTGTAAAACACTATGAAGTGGTATATAACTGTTATTGTTATTGCTATGGTAATAGAATAGAATAGAATAGAATTTTTTATTGGCCAAGGGTGGTTGGACACACGAGGAATTTGTCTTGGTGCATATGCTCTCAGTGTATATAAAAGAAAAGAAACCTTCATCAAGGTACAACACTTACAACACTTAATGGTAGTCATAGGCTACAAATAAGCAGTCAAGAAACAATCAAATCAATGTAAATCGTAAGGATACAAGTCTATACTATACTACTTCAGCTTCAATTGCAACAATACACGAGCACATAATAGATTTAAGCTTAATGTTAACCACTCCAATCTTGATTGCAGAAAATATGACTTCAGTAACAGAGTTGTTAATACTTGGAATACACTATCTGACTCTGTGGTCTCTTCCCAAAATCCCCAAAGCTTTAACCAAAAACTATTTACTATTGACGTCACCCCATTCCTAAGAGGACTGTAAGGGGGGTGCATAAGAGCACAAGCGTGCCTACCGTTCCTGTCCTATTGTTTCCTTTCGTTATATAGAAATATATAGATTTGAAGATTGCATGCATGACAGGATTTTGAGTGTCAGATAGAGAAGAAACATGAGTCACTTTGATCTAACGGTAAAGGCATCAGACTAGAAACTGGGTGACCATGAATTGAAGTCTTGCCTTAGTCATGAAAGCTAACAGTGATTCTGTCTGTCTGTCTCAGCCCAATTTCTCAGGGTTGTTGTTGTGGAGGAAGTAGGAGAAAGGTGTGGTAGATATGTTAATTCCTTTGAAGCTTTTTTTTTGGTAAAAATAATAAAGGTGGAATACAAACAAACAAATAAATAAAATAAATTCCAAGATAGGGAATTGGCTTTCTAAAGTATTTGATAGAGAATGCTGGTCTTGTAAGGATACAATCTAGGAACTGACCATAACGTATTACTGTAGATCTCACTTCTCTTGACTAGCCATTATTGATAGACCTGGCTTAATCTGAGCTCATTTGAAGACATTTTAAGACAGTTGCCAATCCAATATAAGAGACTGATATACAAATTGATGTTATTTTTAATACTTGTTAGTTTAAATAAAATTCCTGCCTCATGCGCATTAAGTAAATTTCTTTCAGCATAGCATGAATTACCTTCTAGTAAACATTGCAAGAGTAGACTGTAAATTATTTTGTTTGTAAATTCTGTTTGACATACAAAACAGAGTTAAAAAGTCCTTAAACTGAACATGAAAAAATTTAAATATATTTTGGACATTGTGAGTGTGAATCACATATTGGACCCTTTTTCAATCTGGTGGTTTCCAAATCTGTTAACAATTCTCATAATTCCCAATTAGCACAGATAGTGCCTGATGACAAAATTTTATTAAAGATTTAGTCTAGTTTTGTATTTCTTTTAATTTTAATTGGATAAGTTCCTTAATAGATCACTAGTTTCCCTGCAAATAAGACCCTGTCTTTTTTTTTTTTGAACCCTGAAATAAGCACTCGGACTTATTGCCATGCGCTCAAAAGCCCGATTGGACTTATTATCAGGGGATGTCTTATTTTGGGGGAAAGGGGGTACTTATTAGTAGATACTGGGAATGCTATGGAAATAAAATAGTATATCTTTATTTCAGCAAAGCATTTGACAATTAATCCATGACATTCTGATTAGTAAGCTTTCTCAATATGGACCATTTGGTGGGTGTAGAGTAGATGTGAAAACAGCTCTTCATAAAACTAATGAGAGACTAAATTGATGCCATAAAGTTTAATCTTGAGATAAGCATTCTTCAAAAGTTTTTATCAGTAACTTGGGTAAAATATTGAACGGGTGTTGCTTATATTTGCAGATAATACAAAATTTATTGTGATATATTGTATAATATCCTTAAAGTCAGACAAGAAATTCAAAATTACAAGATTGGGAACTGGGCTCAGTGGAAAGCAGTAGAAATAATCTAGTAGAAATAATTTAAAAACCCTGCATTTAGGAGGAATAAATCAAACCACAGAAATTTTGTGGGATCTCTGCTTATCAATAGTATGTGTAGAAAAGATATTTCAACTGTACTTGATCAGAAACTAAATGAATCAACATTATACCATGTCTTCCAGAAAAATAAATTCCATTTTTTATGTTTTTTTACAAATCATGAGAGGATGGAATAATTTCATTCTATTTTCCTTTAGTTAGAAAGCATTTTGTCTACGGTGTTCAATTCTGGGCAATGGATGTTTAGACAAGCTGGAACAGGGGCAAAGATAGATAATAAAGTTAATTGGGAAACTGGAAAATTAAACCCCACAGGGACAGATTGATATGATGGGATATGTTTAGTTATGAGAGGGAAAAAAAATAGAAGAAGGTTATGCGGATAGACCTCAATTTACAACCGTTTGTTTAATGTCCAAAGTTACAATTGCACTAAAAAAGCGACCTTCCTTGTATTTTTTAATGTTAGAGCATCTCATGGTCAAGTGATAGAAATCTGATCAATTGGCAATTGGCATGTATTTACAATGTTTGCAGGAACCTGGTCTCATATGATCACCATTTGAAACCTGGCTTCTGATAAGCAAAGTCAATGAGAGAAGCTGGATTTGCTTAACAAGTACTTAACCACTGTAGTGTGTCCTTAATAATCATGGCAAAAAAGATCCTAAAATTGTGTGTGACTTAACAACCACCTTCTTTATTAAAATGGTGTTAATTACCGGTAAGTCAGGCACAAGTTTAATGTTTATTTGCAGGTAGTGCAATCAAAATTAAGGTCAGAATTTCCATTACAGGACTGGATCTTTAACAGGACTTTTCTGAAAACTTGTAGGATTTTTTTGTGTATTCTTTACTATTTCTTGAATATGGAATACTTTTTAAAAGGTAGTTAAAGAGTATTAATGAAAGTGGATCTCATTACTTTCTGTATGCCTCAAAGCAGAATGATTAAGTGTGAATTCTTGCTGTGAATACAGTGAGCTGCATGTACCTAAATGACCTCTTTCAATTCTGATCTACAAATATTGTGATCCTACAACTTTGTGCTCAGGAATACACATTTCTGAGCCACGCTGGTATCCATATTCCACCATGTAAAATTTTATTTCCAGAGTAGGTGAGCATTGTGGTTTTCGATTCTACCCAATTTCACAAATGTATTGTTGAAACCAGTATAACTGAAATGTACCTGCTAATATTTCCCATCGTGCAGAGTTTTAGGGGGAAAAAAATAGAGAGTGGCTTAGGCTAAATAGTACAGGTCTCCTGCGTGAGCAGGGGGTTGGACTAGATGACCTCCAAAGTCACTTCCAACTCTGTTACTGTTACTGTATTTCACAAGGGCTTTGAAATGGCAATGCCAGATGTACCATTCAAACATTGTGAAAACTGGGCCTATAGTGTGTTTCTTCAAGTACTCTTTACCATCTGTTCTGTCGTGTATAGAGTTGCAGTCCTTTCTGTTTTCAGCAGGTTGCTTTCATAATATTTAGAGTTTATACTACAATATATTGGGAGTTTTGCCTAGAAATTAAAGCTAAAGAATTTTTTTTGCCTAGAAATTAAAAAAGGAAAAGAAAATATTTAAGCAAGAATCATAATATAGGTCACCTCTGACAAACTCAGATAATTATATCTTCCATTATATCCAATTAATATAATTATTACATGCTTATGCTTATATATATGCTTATATATTGTATAGTTATTTCATGCTTATGCTTATATATACTGTGTGACAAAATAAAATAAATAAATAAATAAATAAATAAATAAATTCAAGTTGCCTTCAGATAACAAAGTTCTCTTTGACCTTTACCTTTTTTATTTTTATTTTTTTTATTTTGTCACAACAGTATATGCAAACATTGACATAAAAACACCAACACATCATATAAACATATATATAGGCTAAAATATGTATAAAATATAAAATATAGGCTAAAATATGTATATATATGAGCAAAAGTATTAATTAGATATAACGAAAGGGAACAACAGGACAGGAACGGTAGGCACTTTTGTGCTCTTATGCACGCCCCTTACAGACCTCTTAGGAATGGGGTGAGGTCAATAGTAGACAGTCTTTGGTTGAAGATTTTGGGATTTTGAGAAGAGACCAGAGTATCAGGTAGTGTGTTCCAAGCGTTAATAACTATTACAAAAATCATATTTTCTGCAATCAAGACTGAAGCGGTTAACACTGTTTGAATCTATTGTTTGCTCTTGTATTATTGCGATTGAAGCTGAAGTAGTCTTTAACAGGAAGTACATTGCAATAGATGATTCTGTGTGTTAAACACAGGTCTTGTTGGAGTCGGCAGAGTTCTAAATTTTCTAATCCCAGGATTTCGATATAAATAAATACTTTATTTCAAAGATTTCTTTTACCAGTTTTCTGATAAAAGATGATAAATTTGTGGGGTGGAGGGGGGAAATATTCAATGGCAGTGGCATGTTGAAACTAAAGAGTTTATGAATGTGACACAAATCATCTGGAAGTAAACAGAAACCTGGATGAATAATGAAATTGTATTTTCATATGACAAGGAATAGTTGAAACAAACTCTCACCCATCAATATGGATATTTAAATTGACTTAAAGATTGGCACATGTGCAAAAATATATTCAAAAATCTCCCTAAGTATTCCTGTTAAGATGAAAATTGAATTTACTTCTACTTAGACTACAGTAGTTCCCACGGCTTCCTTGGTAAAGTTTTTCAGAAGTGGATTGCCATTGCTTACTTCTAGGCAGCGGTGAAATCTAAAAATTTTCCCTACCGGTTCTGTGGGCATGGCTTAATTGGTGGGCGTGGCTTGGTGGTCAGGTGACTGAATGGGCATGGCCAATAATAATAAATAATAAAAATAATAAAGTATACAAAACTTGTGAGCACACTGGTCTACCTTCTTTAAAAATAGAGGCACTGGTCTACCAATTGCCTTTTTTTGGGAGGCACCGGTCTATCTTCTTTAAAAATAGAGGCACTGGTCTACTAGCCGCCTACAGCGCTGATCAGCTGTAGTGCAGCCCTTTGAAGCACCATGGCAGTCATTTAAGGCCGTTTGCAGTTATATCACCACCAAGAGCTTCAGGGACAGAGAAGAGAAACAGCGAGGCGTGGGTGGTCAGGGAGGGGCAGGGATTTTTGCTACCGGTTCTCCGAACTACCCACCCCCATCGCTACAGGATCACGTGTTCCGGTCCAAACCTGGAGCATTTAACCCCTGCTTCTAGGACTCAAAAAGAATAACTAGCCTTCAATCATCCAACTGGCTTTGTACCTGGGGTGGGATTAGAACTCATGGCCTCCTAGTTTCTAGCCTGATGCTTTAAACAACCACACCGAACTGGCTCTAAAGTGATTTAGGTATATACAATTCTGTATCAGATTATGACAGTCAAATGAATTTGGAAATTTTAGGGTGGAAATATGTGGTTTGAATATTCATTTTTCCATTTTCCTTTTCATAAAAGAATTTTGTTCTATAAGCTTGGCAAAAGGTCTATGGGAAAACTTTGTGCAATGCTCCAAGATTTTCCCTTGCTGCCTGTGCAGTGGTGGGTTGCCGCCAGTTCGGACCAGTTCTATAGAACCAGTAGTAAAACCTGCGGGAGGCTCTGCCCACTGACCCAAATGTCATCAAAACTCTTCTGTGCATACGTGGGCATGATGCAAACACATCGCTGTGCCTGTGTAGTTATACTCATACACAAAGATATGAAATTGACCTGAGAAGGCCTTTGAAACAACCACATCAAGGGAAAAAAAGCCTCCTTACTACTCTGTACAAAGATGCCTTGTTATGTCAGTATGTTTCAAATGCCTTCTACAAGTTTATTGTTCTGCGGTCTTGCACAAACTTTAAAGAAGAACAGTGGAGAAAAAATTCCTAAAATAAATAACACTTGCTGTACATTAATCATCTTGTCTATTCAACAGTTATCTATTATCAGCTGACCTTGCATCACTGGATGTCTCTTTTTGTTTGGTGGTCCTTTACAAAGCATTCTTTTTTGTTCTTTCGTTCTGTTTGTTATAACTGTCTTTGTAATTTGACTAATCAATTAATACTCTCCTCTCTAAGTTTAAAAGAACTTGTCATTCACAAATTTGATGTTTCCAGCAAAACTACAGGCAAAGACTGTTCATCTTGCTGCCAACTTCCTATTGTTATAATACCAAAATCCAAGACTTATAATGACTGTCTTATTAAATAATCTGATTATTTAACAGGGGGCCTATTCACTTGCAAATTGTTTCTTGGTTACATTTCTGCCTCATGTTTTCCTTTATCATGATAGTTTTTCTTCCACTTGTCAGCTTTTGCTGTGAGACTTGGTTCCTTCAGCCTTCTTCCTCCCTGGCGATTTCCCCAAAATTTCAAAATGATTGCGTTTACCTGACCTTTGCAAGTGTCCAGCCTAAAAACCAAGAATGACACATTGTAATTCTTCCCAGCTGAGTTCTTTATTATTTCCACACCTACAGACAGAATCTTGCCTACTATCTGCGTGTACCAGATATTCTGGGAACTGTTATTGTCGTCATCCTTTCTCTCACACAAAATATCTAGACTGCATTGACTCTTACTCCCCTGGAGTGCAACCCTCTCTTCTGGGAATCCATCCTACTATATATTTTTACCGTAAGAGAAAGCAGGTTTTTATATTGATTAAATGGCACTGGGAAAATGAGACATATTTCATTTTTCTGACTTTCATTTGCAAGAATGTATATATATATTTATCATATTTTAAACATGCAAAATGGAGCAGAAGGGTGATATATTCAGAGCACTTGTCTGATGGGATACCCAAATATTTTTGAGTAAGATATCACCTTTGATTTTCCAAATAGGTTCTGGGCTTAAACTAGGTGATCATTCTTCTCTCGTGCTGAAACTTGGATTTTGTGTATTCATGTCAGCTTTTTGTGATCTGTTCAATTTTGAACAATGAATGTTTAAATAGGTATTAGTTTGATTTGTAAATTGTACTCCTAACATCCTGGGGCCCAATGAATATTGCTATTTCTGCAGCCAGCTTAGTTCTACCATACTACAATCAATTTGTCCAGCTCTATATTTCTTCGTCTATTCTCCTTGGTCCCTTTGGAAATGATAGATGCACTCCATGGATCTCCAGTCTGAATTAGAACAATTATTCAATTTCTGATTGCTGCATGATTCATAACAATGTACTATTTCATTTCTTCTTGCTAAACAATCTTCTATTTATATAAATGTATTGTTGTGCAAGAAATGATTTTGTGTTACAGTTGTAGCCATCTTCTCTATTTAACCATATATTTGTTTAGTTTGTTAGTTGCTAGGAATCCAATAATAAAAAAACACATTTATTTTGTGCACCAATGACTTTGGCAACATGATTTGGTATCATATAAAAATGCTCAGCAAATGAAGATGCTCTTGCCTTAATGTGGTTAAAAAGAGGACCAGAGCAAATGTTCCAGAAACGACTGTATGAATGATACCTCCCATAGGGAGGAAAATAAGGATATTAGGAGACAAACTTAAATCTATCTATCATGATTCTAGGATGCAAAGCAAACATTTCCATGGATCTTTTAGTTGCACAAATAGATCTAAAATGCTTGTGTTTTTTCTTCAGTGACTTGTTTTTATTGCACGTTAAAAATTATATGAAGCAAAAATGTGTTATGCTTCCATCAGAATTGTCTGTTCTAGGGTCACATGATAATATCACACAGCATGACAAATATAATCACTTAGGGTCTGCCTTCTAAAGGCGGTTAAATGTTTACAATTGACAAAATAGCTCCATTTGTGAAGGTCCGCTCACTCGCACAAGTACCCACTATTCGTGCAAGTGGCCCCTATGATAGCCTGATTCCGACTAAACCAAGGCCTGGAATTGGGGACCTCTGACATACACCATGTAGTAAAAAATTCTTTAATCTAGCAGATTTTTAATAGCAGATTCTCCTTTTCCTCCTTCACATGAATTCTCTGGAAGAACCACAATATTGGATGCTCATGAGTATTTAGGACATGGGCTATCCAGTATGTGGTTAAAAGGTTTCTCCCTTGTAGTTAAGACATTGGCTACCCCAGTTTAGTGTTAAAGGGCTTCTTCCTGGATTTTAATCACAGGTTATGTTTGTGGTTTCAGAGACTTGGAAGTTGAAATTCCCTTATATGCAATCCAATTTTAAAAATTTAGGGCTACTTTGAATACTCTTGTGTTGAGTCACGGAAAATTCCTCCAGTAGGCACTTAAACTGAACGCATATTCAACATTTTCAGCCTGGTTTTGATGTCTCACCCATCTTTCCTTCTCCACTCCTGCTGTTTCTTCCCTGCAAATAATCAGTCATATGAGCAATCTCATCTGCTCAGAATCCATGCAGTGAGAAGGATAAACAGCACAACAGGGTGTGATCTTTCAGATTTGGTTCCATAATTATTTCATTGTAGGCAAAGTAAGGCAATGGGAATTATTACCTGAAAAACCATCCAAAAAGAGAGTGACCTTTGGAAATTAAGAAGATTCAGTTTTGGCTTGGTTCCAGTTAAAAAAATAAATATATCTGTGTTCCATCTAACTGTTCATCTTAGTTACTCCTTAAATTGTGCAAACTGAGCATATTTACAAATTTTGGTATGAGAATTTTGGGCTTCTTCCACCTCCCTTCATGTTGCACTTAACAACATGCATAGCAATAACACTATCATTTACTGTGAAAGCATCCTGCTAAAATCGGGCCTAAGGCCTATCTCACTACTCTTGTTTTTAGATAGTCAACAAATGCCAATGAACATAATGTTCTCCTTCAACTAGCTTTGAAAGGGACATTGACTTTGGTAATGGTGCATTGATCATAGCTAGTAGTCTAGGAATCATGTTATCCTCTATGAATGTATCTGAACTCCTTAAAATGTTGTCGCTATGAGTGACCTTTGCTACATCTTGTAGCATGGTTTAATTCTATGCTTGGAAAGAGGTTCTTTCTTAGAGTCGTTCATCTTCATAGGATAAGTTGTATGGACCAAAATACGGAAAAACATCAACCTATCATTTTAAATTTAAACATCTAACTTTATAATCAGGGTCAATATGTTACAAAAGAGGTGCATTGAAAACTCTTATGCAAATGAAGAACATTCCTCAGTTTAAGTGGACAGGAATCCTGATTATAGCTAGCTTGAAGCAGAAGTCAATGTCAGGTTGGACATTATGAGATTTATTTATGACACTTATCTCTGCCTCAATTCTTAACCTTATTGCTTAACACAGTGTAAGCCGCCCTGAGTCTTCAGAGAAGGGCGGGATATAAATTCAAATTAAAAAAAAAACAAAAAAAAAAACCAGTTTGTAGCTGACATTTCTAACTTATTTATAGATAAACTAGAGAACCTTGACTATTATATGGACAAGGTACACTGTATGCAGCCACGTTGAAGCAAGCATGCTGTTTGAACTATGTCTGAGAAAGGATTAGCGCCACATTCTACCAAATAAATAGCACAATGACCAAGCTGTACTCTCTGGAAAATTGTTAGAAATAAATTGTACGTGCCTATGCAGATGATGATAGTTAAATTGTATTAATAAGGGAACCAGTACAATCTTTATTGCAAAGAAAATGTTTCTAAACATGTTGATGCTGAAATACACCTCTTTATTGGGCATTAAAGGGACATGGTAGCTTAGTGGCTAAGACGCTGAGCTTGTTGATTGAAAGGTCGGCAGTTCAGCTGTTTGAATCCCTAGTGCCGCTTAACGGGGTGAGCTCCCGTTACTTGTCTCAGCTTTTGCCAACCTAGCAGTTCAAAAACACGTAAAAATGCAAGTAGAAAAATAGGGACCGCCCTTGGTGTGAAGGTAACAGCATTCCGTGCACCTTTGGCTTTAGTCATGCCGGCCACATGATCTTGGAGCCGTTTTTGGACAGACCACGGAGACATCTTCGGCTTTGAAACGGAGATGAGCACCACCCCTTAGAGTCGGGAACAACTAGCACATATGTGCGAGGGGAACCTTTACCTTTACCTTTATTGGGCATTAAGGAGTTTCAAGCTGGGTGCTCATTTATCCCGTATCATTATAACATACTGCCATTGGTAATTCCAGCAGGTAAATGTTTGCATATCTTGCAATGTCTTTGCCCTTGTGGTTTGAGTTAGTGGAACATGCATTGTTGCTCCTTTTATTGAGAAATTGAAACTATTAGTATCACACCTATTAGCAAGAATAAATTAAAATGGCCAACCACACAAGTCTTTAATGAACTCTTTAGAAATGTACTCATCTATTATATAATTTTTATCAGTGAAAATCCACTGTAATTGTCCTAAGTACGTTAAAGAAATGTTTGTATTTTAGGTCAGATAAGTGACTGTCCAGTCTCTTCTTAAAAACCTCCAAAGATGGAGCAAGGAGGCAAGGAATGTTTCAAGTTCCATTCCCTAAGGAGGTTCATCTGGCAGGACTCAGAAGAAAGGCCTTATCTGTGGTGGCTCTCTTATTTTGGAATATCATCTCTTCAGAAATTAGACTGGCCTCCATTTTGACACTCTTTCATGGGGCCTGAAGACTTGGTTTTGCCAGGAGGCCTGGGGAACTCAAGAATAGGATGGAACCCATAAAATGGCTCAGTTGATTGTGTATTGTCACCGGGGAGTGAGTTGGGATGGTTATTGTTTTTTTCTTATACTATTTTTACTGCTTGTAAGATGACTAAGTCACTATAAACAAATAGGCGAATGTAAAAATTTTTCTAAATAAATAAATAAATGTTAATCTGATGCCCATAGCTGCAAGAGCTTACTCTATATAGAATATATAAAAATATTCTTAGTCTTCAGGTGTTCCTTGGAATACTATTTTTTTTTTGCTGCAGGAACATTGCCTTTAAATCAACTTGCAATAAAAGAGGTACTTTTTTTATCAGTTATTTTTTGCTGACATAGTAAGAGAAGTTTTCTTCTGCTGGAACATGTGAGTTGTAATGACATGTTTCATTCAATTGTTATTGTTATTATTCTAGGTTTCCTTTTTTTATGACACAAGAACAACATAAAGGAAAAGAGCCACTGTTCACAGCACAGAAAGATAAAGATAAAGAAAAATATGTGAGAACAACATCCCAATGTTAGTAACAGAAGAAGATGCAAAGCGAAATATTGAGGGAAGAAAATAGCTGAGAAGACAAAGCGGGTGGTGGTGGTGGTCCCTGGAAATGAGTGGAACCCATAGCTTTCAGAGATAAGCAAATTTGGGAGATCCATTTGTTTAGCTTCAAGCCAACACCAGTATTCCCCCCATTGCAGTATTTAGAAAACTTCACACTGCTTATAAGTAAAAATTTTTTTGGGAGGGGCGGGGTTCTTCTCTGGAGGCAGAACAAACTGTTGTGTGTCTCTGTATAGATATGTTTTCAAATTATATACCTATAAATAACTCATCATACCAAACAGGTATGAGGACCCAGATTGTTGGGGGGGCAATAAGTTGACTTTGTAAAAATATACAAATAGAATGAGACTATTGCCTTATACACTGTAAGCCGCCCTGAGTCTTCGGAGAAGGGCGGGGTATAAATGTAAACAAACAAACAAAAAAAAACAGAACTCAAGAAATTGAAAATATCCTAAATAGAATGAAGATGACCAATGCAGTGGTAGGTTTCAATTTTTTTACTACGGTTCTGTGGGCATGGCTTGGTGGGTGTGGCATGGCTTGGTGGGTGTGGCATGGTGGGCGTGGCAAGGGAAGGATACTGTAAAATCTCCATTCCCTCCCTACTCCAAGGGAAGGTTTTGCAAAATCCCCATTCCCTCCTGATCAGCTGGGATTCGGGAGGCAGAGAATAGATGGGGACGGAGCCAGTCAGAGGTGGTATTTACCGGTTCTCCAAACTACTCAAAATTTCCACTACTGGTTCCCCAGAACTGGTCAGAACCTGCTGAAACCCACCTCTGGACCAATGTCCATAAATGTAATCTGCTAGAAAGGATTGCTATCATGAACCCACTTGACTGAAACCAAAGAATCATGGTTGGTGAATCATACTCATAGTTAAATTATCTTATCTTAGTGTACAGCAGCCATTACCAGGGTGAGGTTGTACTTAGCCTTGCCAAATGTGAAGTGTTGGAGAACCTAATGTTGGAAAGGCCGATATACACAACTATAACTTAGGGCAAAATATGCCATCTTTTTATAAGATGAAGACTGTAAGCCTTTGTTAGTTTTTAGTAATTTATGTTTACCCAAAATTTAATACTGCTATGCTACATTCACCTGGTAGTAAATAGGGCTTATTTTTAAGTAGGCATATATTAAGCTCTACTGCACACTATGTAAGAAGCTTCTAAATACCAAACTGAAATTGTATATTATAATTTTCAATCTAATTTACCAAAGGCTGCAGAAACTCTGTTTAAAAAATGAATTATTACAGTGATTTGCCCAAGAATTCCCTAAACGTAAGAATAATTTAAAAAGGCATATATTTACAGCATATTATTTTATATAATTGAATTTGTAACCAAATTCATCAAATACTCGTGATTTCTACTTCAACAGGTTTTAGTCTTTTTATTTTAAAAAAAAACCCTATCCCAATAATTATGTATGGCTCTTTTATATTCATGCTATGCTTGATTAATAAAGCACAAACTTACAAATTAAAGATAATATTGCAGTCATTTCTTTGTGGGTTGTGAAGGCAAAGGTTTATGCATCTATTTGAGGAAAGATGGGCAATCAACATTTTCCCTCAAGACTTTTAATAATTGCGATGATGGAAGGAAGGAAAGAAGACACTTCAAACTTTTTTTTAGTCTGACTTTCATCTGTTAATACACTTTTCCAAATCTGGAATCACAATGGCATTCTACAAACCATAGATAAAATACTTTAATTTTTTAAATAATTTGATGCAGCAGCTGGCAGGTGATGCTCTGCTGGCTGGCAGATGTTTACTGCAGGAGCTGAGAAATGGCTGTGTCTTTTGGGAAAATAGAAGATAAAATGGAACCTGCCCACAGCACATACCATTTTTGGAGCAATTGGGGATCCCTGTCCTCTGTCAGGAATGACGAAGAAAAGTGCCCCTTTTTACTTTTACTCATGCAGTAATATCAGTTGACAGTCTTCCCAGAGTGCACTTTTGAATAATTCAAGATAGCTCTGTGAACCAGCTGTATTTTAGGTTCTGTGAACTTACCCTTTAGAAAGATGAATAAATGGTGTAAAATATCTCCTAACAATTGCAAGAGAAAGTATATTTGTTTTCAACAAACTTGTGAACCAGAAAAATGTTTAAATGAAATGCAACAATTTATTTTTATTTATTTGATTTATTTGATTTGTGTGTCACCCAAATAAAATAAAAGGTAAAACAACTAACATTTCTTCATGCTGCGAGAAATCTTGTTTAATATTTGCATGCATATATGAAAAAAAGTGCAGATTGTATTAAAGTACGTTCCATATTCATGTAACCCAATCGGTACACCAAAACTATTACACCATAATCATTGGTTGTTCTTCCTCTTTGAATGGTATTTAAGTTTTCATACCTTTGTTTGAATATTGGCTTCAAGTTTTTCTTCCATTTTGGGTGATATCTTGTTATAATTGCTAGTCTTTTTGTGTTTTATTTTTTCATGTTACTGCATTTTATAAAGTCACTTTGACTGGTTTTGCCTTAAAAGAAATCTGAGAAATAGTTAAAATAATTATTTATTCAGGAATTGCATGTGTTGTAATGTTGGACACATAGTACAGTATTATCAGTCACTTGTGATATACCAACCTGAGGGATGATAATGGGCTAGTTTGGGTTTATCTCACTTTTCCTAAAGAAGAGAAATTGATGGGATCTACTATGAAACAGTTGTATATATTAATCATATAAGGACCCTTATGAACAAATTCAGCTTTATATTAATTTCAAAATATTAACAAATTAATAACAAAATATTAACAAAAGAATTGACGTATTACCTACTATAGAGAATACGTTTGGACAATCATATCCCAAAAGTTGATATGCAAATGCCTACTCTTCCTTAGCATGCAATTACTTCATTCCTTTTTTGTGTGCAAGCTATTAAGGAAAGTGAAAAATATGTCAGAAAGTTGCAGCAAGTGTAATTTTCAACGATGTCTGAATTACATATGATTTATGACCTGGTTTCATATTTTAGCTTGTGGGAAACAACTAATCATAGTTTGCCAGTACTGATAGTCACATGTCACTAAATGGTTGAAAGTAGATTTTATTGCTAAAGTATTAGTCACTTCATGAGAGAGGCTGATTTAAACTGTATTGGCAAATTCAAATGGTAGAACCTTCTAGATCATGGGTGTCAAATTCGATTGCATCACATGATGTATCGTGATGTATCTTTATATTTTTTGCTTTTGCGGAGCAGGGATGGGCATGGCCTGCACGTGACGCATTGGCCGTGGGTCACCAGTTTGACAGATCTCTTGTTGGTGGTAAGAATAACAAGAAACAGTAAAAAAATCCAAGATTCTATGCTTACCATGGGAAATCAGCATAGATAGGCGCCTTTCAAATCAGACTGAAACAATATTATTGGGATTTTAAGCAATTCAACATTGTCCTGGATCTTCTAAATGTAGGTCATTTGAATATGACCTAAATTATTTTCTTCTAGGTTAGTAATACAGAATACTATAATAATAAAGGACAGTATGTAATACTTGTCTCTTTAGAATGTTTCTTCATTTTGATGTAGATATTAATCTGTAAGGAATCCATAGTACATTGCTTAATTCCAGTAAACCTAATATACATTTTGACAGATATCACTGTAATTGATTTTTGTCTTTCCCAATTCCTATTCTTTACTAGTTAAGAATAAATTGTCAAATGAAAAGAATTTTTTTTCTTTTACTTATTACTAGACTACTTGTAAAATATTGATCTTATCATACTACCATGTGATTGAATGTACAGGAAATAAATATACAAAGAGGATAAAGGAATCCACTTTGACTGCTTTGCAAGACTAATAACGAAATGTGCAAACCAAGCATTTTATATATGTCACAAACAATGTGCAGAAAATTACATAGTGGTTAATACATCTAAATCTTTTTGAAACAATTCTTTAATTACTAGAAGGTTGCATTTAAGCTTACATTAAACAGTTGAAATAGTTGGGCTGAATACTCCAATGCTGCTGCTACAGGTTTTCTGTAGGTTTCAATGGAGCTTGCAAGGTTAAAGAGAGAAGATACCATAATAGAGGTTGGTGAATACTTATGTAAGCCCCAGTGAAATTGTTTTATGAATTGTGCCCAAGAACTACAATGTGTAATTTAATTCTCAAGATCATTGCTGTGATCTTCCTGGAAATGTATACTTATACCTTGGAATGAAATTCACAATAAATGCCAGTAGTGTTAAAAGAAATAAATAGGTAGCATACTATATACAGTAATTGAAGTGTATTTTTTTACTTCACATTTCAAATAAATGTAGACATGTCCCAAAAACGTGTTCCATTCTCTTGAATCAACAAATGCGAGGCACATGGAAATGTTTAAAAAACATTACTGCATGTGCAAAGGAGCAATTGAGAGAGGAAACCTAAACATTTCCTTTTTAAGTATGATTCATGGGGCATTATCAGATTATTTTACAGTGGCAGCAGTCCTGAAATAATTTACTTTTAAGAAATATAAGTGATAAAGAATGGAAAATCAGAAGGAAAAATAGGTAATTTCAGATTTATAATTATTCTGCAAATTCAAGAATATATCAAACAAAGAACTTGCTATGGTTTAAAATAACAATGCTAGCAATTCAATCAGATAAGAAGCAGTTAGAAGAATCTCTTTAAGATCTTTAAAACAGTGTACAATATTTGGTTGTTTAAAAAGATAAAGTAATGTTAAGTTATAAAAATAGAAAGAAAACCAACAAGTTGTCAGCAGAGGGCTTTTAAAAATCTGTTGAGGTTAAATTATTCTGCCTCCTTTCTTCCCATTAGGGCAGCAACACACAATAAAAGTTTGTTATGCTTTTTGAACCTTTGGCTCCTACTAACTGGGCTGATATTTCCTCCATAGCTGTTATAAGCATGCAGGTCCCTGAACTGAGTTTAAAATTTGTTTTTATTCATTACAGAAAGTTGGAAAAAAAATCAGTTTGATTAAGACACAGGATGAAAGGCATAGTTTCTTTATCTATAAATTGAACTAATGTTTATGAAAACATGAGGGATTATACTATGGGCTTGCTTGATCTTTCTTAAAGCAATCCCAATGTTTTTAAAAATATTAATTTTTCCCACCCAAGTTTATATAGTTTTGGAAAACTTGCAAAAATGTAAGAGAATGCTATGTTGCTGGAGATACATTAAATGCATTGCTTATCTAAAACAATGTATACTTTCTATTAACAAGATGTGCATGTGCTTTCCAAGTGTGAAATTTAGGACTTCACTGATGTAAAAGAAGTAGAGGGATTGTTCCTGTCACTTAAGGTCTTGGTGTACTATTATCCTAACAAGAATAATATAGAAATTCTTGGTTGAATTTAACCTGGCAATAGACATTTGTAAAGGACCAATCAAGATGTAGTTACAACAGCAGACACACAATTAGAATCAGGTCACATTTCCAACAACATCCACAGGGATCAGGAATAATGAAAGAGAGACCATTCAGCCACATTGGGAACTTCCAATCAACAGACCACAGGCTGCTCACTGTGGAAGTGCCTTGAGTATTGCGTTCACTTCTTCTGCAACTGCTGTCAGGGCAAACTCAAACTGTTCCTGTGAACAGAACATTCAGAATTTATATTCTGTGGAGTTTCTAGAAATTCTCATGAAAACATTCAGAACATGACAGTTTGATTATTATTTTAAACCTCAGGGTTAGATTAGTGAGCAATCTTCCATATTGCTTGATCACTGTTATTAAAAGTGACCTTAACTGAAGGAACCACTATTTAATACTGCGAGATGTTCACTGATGTGAAAGGATTGTGAACAATAAATAATATATGAAAATCCTATCAGTATGAAGTGGAAAACTGAATATGTAAAATAGGTGTCAAACTTCTTTCAGTTCATTGCACAGTTCTGGTTTCTTATCCATGATACTCAAAAGTGATTCTCTATATTCTCCTTTAAATGGTGCGACCATGTTGAAGATCATACTGTGAAAACTGGTTGCCTTTCTTTTCTTCTTTGGCTTATCTTGGAGCTTGCATATGAACAGTTTATGATCTGTTTCATAGTTGGCCCCCAGTTACGTTTTGGCTGTTTTTACAGTTTTTTTAATCCTTTGGACCAATGATAGAGACAACTTGATTTTTGGTGATGTCTATATATGTGTCATTTTGGTTGCTGGAAGAATATATTAGCAATCAAAAAAGAGTTGATTTGGCAGAACTTGATAAGTCCTTTTCCTGCTTCATTTCAGTTTCCTAGGCCATATAGGCAAAGTACATTTTTTTCCTTAATATGTCCAAGTTTCGGATTCTAGTTTCCAATCGCAAGCAACTTATTAGATTCTTGAGATTTTGAAATGAATTTTCATGTCTTGAGTAGTAAACAGTAATATTTTCTCCCTGAAAATGTTCAATTCCAATCTACCTCAATTTGCTGTTGCCTAAGATATTTATATGCAGCTGATGGCAAACAAAAAAGCAAATAAATAGCAAACAAAGCAAATAAAAAGAGCAGTGAGCTTTCTGTTGCAGCAATGGAGCAAGGAGGATGAAAAAAAGCGGTGGAAAAGTCATTGTTTTGGTATTTTTTTCTCCAATGGAAGAAACAGTGTATGTTTAGAATTGTCTGTTCTGATGGGAACACGTTTGGCCTTAAATAATAATCAAACATTTGAAGAAGGTAAAAATCAAAATGAGAAAACTATTTTATTTTAGAGGTTTTGGTGCTTTGGACTTATAATTCATTTTATTGCATGTTCTACCATGGGAGAAAGAGGGAGTCAAATCAATTATATTGTTTAAAAACAATCTAGAAGCTAGACATGTAGTGGTAGTTCTCAATTTACAACCATAATTGAACCTGGAATTATGCTCATGATCATGCTGATCACTAAGCAGATCACCATATTACCATGCCTAATTTTATGACTTTTGCAGCAGTTATTGAGTGAATGCCATGATCATTAAACTAACACCATGGTTGTTTGACCTAGTCTACTTTCTTCAAATGTACCAAATATTGTTCATTAATTAATTTTTTCCAATGTAGTTGATGACAGGGGTGGGCAACTATAACCCCTTTACGACCTGTGGACTTCAACTCCCAGACTTCCTAAGCTAGCATGGCTGGCTCATGAATTCTGGGAGTTAAGTCCACAGGTTGTAAAGGGGCCATAGTTGCTCACCCCCTGGCTTATGGGAACATTTTTTGAATGTACCTGAGAGAAATAAATGTAGATGGATAGTTTGTTTTAGATACTGTTTTATTTACTAATCTAAAGATGTAATTTCCCCTATTTTTTTTGGACTACAAGATGCTCTAGACTATAAGACACACTTAGCTTTTGGGAAGGAAAACAAGAAAAAATAGGGGATAGGCAGCAGGGATCCCCGCTGCCTGGAACAGGCAGAAAATAGGGCACATGGAGGCCAAAAACGGGACACACGGAAGCCAAAAATGAATTCAGCAGCAGCAGCAATGGGCAGCGATGGGCTGTGGCAATCCCCACAGTCTGGAACAGCTGATAAGCTATATTCCAGGAGGCAGATCCAACCACCAATTGGCTGCTCATGCTAGATCAGGCTGTGCTGAAGCTGACCAGGCTGTTTGCTGCAAGGAGACAAATTGCTGGGAGGCAGAGACCAAAGGCTGGGGATTGGCAGGTGGGCAGGGCTTTGGCGACATTTGCTATATAAGACACACAGACATTTCCACCCACTTTTTTTGGGGGGGAGGGGGATATGTGCATCTTATACACTGAAAAATATGGTAATTTCATATTAACAACAATAACTTTTTTTACAAAAACTAAGAATGGGTTTGTTTACATTATTAAAAAAGTCTACATATGTTTAATCATATATAATTTAATTATACTTATTCCCAAATAACAATATATAGAATTCATGAATTAGTATTTAAAATCGAAATGACTGTACCTTTGTCTGGACCATTCCAGGTCTTTGATCTCTCAAATGCTCCAGAGTAGCAGCAATATCAATTTCCTTAGCACCTGCAAAGTTTGAAAAAACCAGAAATATCAGTTGGGATGTGTTTAAAGCAATAATCACACATGCTGCATCTGTCAACCTTCTACTTGATTCTCTTTGGGCTTATAGCCTAGTAAAATATCACTTAGCAGACTTGGCAGGCTCATGAAATTGGCGTTCATAAAGTAAGGGAGAAAATCCAAGGGTAGCTTTTCTTACTATTAGCTATTTTTAAAACAATAATTATATTGAAAACTATTTCCTAGAAGGAATATCTTTAATTATTGCTGTTTATAAGTGAATATGTATTTGATAGCATAAAAAAAAAGATTTAAAAATTGCAAGGTGTTTTGATTTTCATACTTGACACACTATCTGTATGATTTACTAATATCTGATTTTCACTTTCTTTGGCATCCATATATTGGGGTGATTCTTTAATGGCTACTGTTAGTTAGTTCAGTCTATTTATCATTGTGTTCTTGTTTAATTTCCATGTGCATAACATCTGAAAATGTGAAGGAGACATTCAAAAAAATTCTGTCTGAAACATTCCATTACTTTCATTTTAAATAAATAAACCATCATAGTAAACAAAAAAATATATCTATATTTGAAAAACAATTGTTCAGGACTGTGATGGGGAAAGTAAGAAGCGGGACAATAATCACATTCACCAGCTCTATATAAAGTATAACTACTAGCTAGTTGTCTGGGGGTCAGGTGGAGAGGAATCACTTGACTGTGGGGGTGGGTGCAGCGTGGTGTTTTACGGTGGCCTTAAGTGTTTTATGGGCCATAAGTTGAAGACTTACTTTGTAGTAATGTAACAGCTAATATAGATACATGTTGAAACTGGATCACTAAGAAATGGATTAAGTCACCTGAACTCTACTATTATGTTCACCTTCACAGACTAAACAATTCAGTGGGAGGAAAAAGTCTGCAGTAGAGAACTGCTTCCAAAGCACTAACTATTCAGGTCAGTCACGACAAAATGACAGTTAACTTCAAAGCAAATATATAAGCTGATTTGCAGGGCTGATATTTCCCCTCCCACATTAGAGGTATTAATGGAAGCAATCTTTCATCTATAATAACATGTAAAACAATGTTTCCTAGACAGAAATTCTTTTTCAGATAGAAAATGGTGGTTCAACAGTAGAGATGGTTAATACAAGCCTAAATCACCATTAAAATTGAGTGTAATTGAAAATACAAACATGTATTTCAATCTCTTTCAATTGGAACATGAATCCTGGTAATTTGATAATACATCCACCTATTGATGATTGCTTTCTTCCAGGATGTTTTTTGAACTTCCCAGTTTGGTCCAGAGCTTCCTGAAGGTCTCCTATTCAATTACTAATCAGACGCGACTCCGCTTAGCTTCCAAGCCCAAACAAGTACTATCAATTATAGGATTATCATGAAGTTAAGTCCTATCGATTATCAGAATTCATAAAATATTAAGGTTTATAATGTTTTAAAGAGTTTATACATGCTACCACTCTTACAGAGTCAACTAAAAACCTCAATATATAATTTTATGGTCTAATTTTGACTGAATGGCAAATAAAACACCTTCCAGAGAGCGGGTAAGAGAACGCCTTTGTCTCCTAAAGAGGAAAAATACATCTAACTACCCATAGCAATAATCATAAAGGGCAGGAATTATACATGCCAAATGATTCAAAATTTTCAATAACACACTAACATAAAGTTAATTTACAGAAGTACCTTATCTAACAACTTCGATGAGAATGCGAAGAAAGACTCATGTACTTATTTTACAAAAAGCCAAATGTAGAATACTAACCTGATGATCTCAAAAGTTATTTTTCTCCAGAAGTTGCTGGATACGTCTCAACTATATATTTTTCAATCAACTTACTCAGGAGGGAGATTCAAGACTGGCAGAAGGAAATGTTTTTACTACATTGCATACCTAGTTAAAACTGTGAAATTTGCTGCCAATAGCTGTGATAATGACAGCCAATTTGGATGATTTTAAAAGAGAATTGGAAAGATTTGATGGAAGAGTATACCAATGACTCCGGATTTTGACTGCTGTTTACTGCTGCCACAAATAGTAGTTACAGGGAAGTAACAATGGCAAGTATCTATCATCTAAATCTAGCGTTTATTTTCCCCAAATGCATTAAGTGGGTCACTGTATGATCCAATATGCTGCATTAGATGGGCCTATTGCCTGATCCAGCAGGACTCTTCTTATATTTAGGAAGTTTCTGATGCCCTATTATCAAAAATGTAAATTAAAAAAGAACAAAATGAGCATCAAGTATCCTGATTCAGATATCCTGTTAGTTAGCATGACACTGTCATCTACCTGATCATTTTATGCCAGCTTGGTTCTTTGAAAGCAGAATAAAACTTTCTTAGAAACAATGGAAAACTACCTTCAGAGAATGGTTACTCTTTATCTGGAAACAGAGAGTAGCAGTTCAACTGAAAAGACCTCAGTCTCTTAACACTTTATGTAGTTGTTTGAATGGCAAGTAGCAAATCTGACTTGCTAAATAGTATTTTACATAGTATGGATGCCCCATAAAGTAGAAAACAATGTAGGAGAGAGATGTCATAGAAGAAAGATTGATGGATTATTAGATCACCTTGATGCAATATATTTTTCCCTAGAACAAATGTTAATGCATAACCCCGTTAAGCAATTTACAGGTCGAATATGATTTGGACCAAATATGCAAGATCAAAGAAGACATCCTAATGGGCTTCTGACAGGCAGGACTAATGCCGTCAAACTGATTCACTTTTGCTTATGCTGTTGAAGAAAGTAACGCAGAAGGCATCACTGATCAACAAACTTTTTGGGGTGTGAACTGCATGTTATTTATCACACTGAATCCCATTTGACCCTTTTCATCTTTTTCTGGCTCTCCTACCTTGGGGATAGGCATACAGGTAGTCCTCAACCCATGACTGGTTGAAATAATGATAGATCCCAAAAAAGCTACTTATCATCCAATTAACTGTTATTTTTCCCCCGATGTGCCTATGACAAGCAACAATTCAAGCTGTCTTTGGAAGCCAAGTATAATGAGTTAACAAAAACAATGTTTTGGTCAGCATAGGAGGAAGAATGTGTTGTTACATAAATACATCTGCAACAATTTCTTTCTCTTAAGGTCTCTGTTGTAAAGCACATTTTCAGCATACATGGACATATGTAACAAAAGCTTACTGTAATAGAGTGTAGAAATTCATTCCATCCACATACCTACCCACTTGCTTTAAATAAGAAAATGAAATTTAGAAGACAATGGAGGATACCTGGCTTTATGCAAAAAGAAAAAAAAAAGATGTTCATAAACTGTAAGGAAGATGCTATAGAAGGAGGGCTGTTGGAAATTAGGAAAGATCATTATGAAAGCATTATAATACTTTGGTTCATCAAGCATAACATTACCAATGTTTATGAAAGACCTAAAGATTCATTCGTTTTCTATGTCCCTTTTCTGTTTTATTAACCCCAGGTTTGATTAATGTTGATGTTTAGTTTGTTTTGCAATATATTGTATTTTTTGGAGTATAAGACGCACCTTCCCCCCCCCAAAAAGAGTGGGGTGCATCTTATACGCCAAATGTAGCCCCACCCAGCCTCACAAATGGAGATTTCAGAGGCTGAAAAAAGCCTCTGAAAGAAGCTTCAGAAAAAAAGCCTCTGAAAGTCTTATCTGGAGAATGACACAATAACCAACAGATCGGAAGAGGTTAATCTATATATCAACACTAAAGAAAGGAGATTGAACAGAGTACATATAGTCCTTCAGAAAAAGCCTCCAAAACAGAGCTTCAGAAAAGAAGTCTCTGAAAGCTTTAGAAAAAAAGCCCTTTTTTCTTGTTTTCCTCCCCAAAAACTAAGGTGCGTCTTATATTCTGGTGCATCTTATACTCCGAAAAATACAGTAAGTAAATTTGGGAAGGACTATAATGTGAAGGTTCATTAAAGCTGTTTAGTTAAATGGCATGGCTCAACAACAGAGCCCACAGTTAGTGTCACCTCTAAGCTTTCAGCATCTTTCCTCAACTGCTCTGGCACATTCCCGTCTCCTAAGCCAAGCAAATCTTAATGATATTTTGGCTTGCTCCTAATTGCAAGTAGTCTATGCTGTTGGGGAGCAGTAATTTCTGCTCAGTCTTATTCTCTCTCCCCATCTTATTTGTAATTCTCACAGGGATTTACTTCTCCCTTCAATAAGGTTTTATTAATTCTGGATAACTCTACATTTCAGAATCAAGAAATAAACATATTTTAAAATGTGTTATTTTTCCAGTTGATGCATGAGGTATGCATATGTTGCAGACTGGGGATGGATAAGTCTATGATTCTTCAGATGTTCTTGAATGACAACGTTGGCAGCTCTGGCTGGCATGTCCAATTGTGAGCTGCCAATACGCATTTTGTACGCATGTCCAAGATGGCGCCGCACCACTGAACGGGAGATGCGGCGACGGGCCTCTTCTGGACCTGACCGGGCTTGGGGGGGTCTTTTGGGAACTTGGACCCCCCGCCCGGATAGAGGGCAGTGTGCTCAGTCAGGGGAGGGGTAGATTGGGGCTGGGCGGCTCCGGGTTGCTTCAGGAGGCGCCCCGGAGCGCTCTCCCCCCAACGGCGATGGCCTGGTGTTTTCCAGCGGCGGCTGCCGCGGCCGGGCTTCTTTAGATTCTCCGGCGGCGGTGGCGGCAGCCGGGCGTCGCATAGCCTCGGGGAGAGCCCCCAACGGTGATGGCCCGGCCTTCTCCAGCGGCGGCTGCCGCGGCCGGGCTTCTTTGGATTCTCCGGCGGCGGTGGCGGCAGCCAGGCGTTGCATGGCCTCGGGGAGAGCCCCCAACGGCGATGGCCCGGCCTTATCCAGCGGCGGCGGCCACGGCCGGGCTCTTTCTGGATTCTGGACTTTTCGGCGGCGGTGGCGGCGACCGGGCTTCGCATGGCCTTGGGGAGGGCCCCGGAGCTCTCTCCCACCAGCGACAGACCATCGTCGGGGATGGCGGCCTGGCCTGGTTTTCCCCGCCGGTGGTGGCGGTGGCGGCGGCGGCTGGCTCGGCGTTCCCTTGGGAGGAGCCTGGAGCTCTCTCCCCCCCAGCAGTATGGTCTTCAGCGGCGGCAACGGCGGTAGCGGCGGCCTGGCCTGGCCTGGCCTGACCGGTCTGGAGATGGCCTGGCCCGACGGTGGGCCGCTGGGCCCGGCGAACTGGCCTGGGGGTCGGAGCCGGTGGTGTGGCCCAGCGGGCCCAGCGGGTGAGTGGCCTATTCCAGCGGCCTATTCCAGCGGCCTATTCCAGCGGCCTGGCGGCCAGGCCAGCTGGGCGGCCTAATTTGGAGAGTGCAGGTGGGCCCGATGGACGCCTTGCTGGTATCATCTGGAGGCTGTCCTCGGGCCTAGTGGACGTCCTCTCTATCATCTTTACCACCTAAAGGACGTCTATGGACCGCCTGCAGGGGGGGGACCTTTTTAAGACCCTGCTCCCCCCGCGGACTTTGGGAGAGACATGGCTTAGCGGCTGAGCGACCTTGCCTAGTGGATGCCCCTGGCCTAACAGTGTAACAGCTTCCCCCTTCCTTCTTTAACCACCCCTCGGGACTGTAAATGAGGGGTTGGTGAAACTGACTGAATTATGGCGGTGTTATTCATCTACCGCCCAAGAACTATTCCTCAACTGTGCTTACCCGGAATTGCCGGAATTATCAATTATCATCTTGATTGGTCCAGGATGGGCTTGTTTGCCGGACTCTTAGTATGCGGACATTTACAGCGGCTGACCTTCTTGCCCTGCGAGATTCCCCTCTCTCGCAGGTTTGGCCCCCTACACTATCGAGGGCCCATCTTGAGGACGGGTTTTGGAACCCCGAGAGGTGGCATGCCAAAAATAGGAGACTTAGGGGATTTTTAATTAATTGTTTTAACCGTTTTTTTAAGGGGAGTTTTAATGGGAATTTTAATGGGGGGGTGGATGGGTGGGGGGGAAAACCCATCAGGGAGGGGGCTAGGTCCACCATGTGTTCGCGGTGGTAACTTAATAGGTCCTGGGGTTATGGCGAGGGGTGTCGTTCCAGTTTGTCAGGGTCGAGCTATTACTACGGTAAGTGGGAGAGGCAGATATGACGGAAGGGGGGGCCACATCAGGTCTCGGGGGCTCGCCCTCGCTGTTTACGAGCGATTGCGTGCTCCGGCCCCCCAGAAATTTCCCGTGACCCGAGTGGCCAGAGTAATTGGGACCTGGGCCTCCGGCTGATGTTATGTAATGCCAGGTCCGCGGTTAATAAAGCCCCCCTGATTTCAGATCTTATTCAGGAAGGGACCGCGGACATTATGCGCATTACGGAGACCTGGCTGGGCACCGAAGGGGGGGTCCCCCTAGTGGAGATGTGCCCACCAGGCTTCCGAGCATTCCATCAGCCGAGGCCCAGGGTAGGGGTGGAGGGGTGGCGGCTATCATTAAGGAGAGTCTTGAACCGAGGGAAACCACTGTGCCTCAGATAGCTGGGTGTGAATCCCTCTTCGTGAAGTGGGGTCGTAGAACTCAGGTGGGCTTGTTGATCACGTACCTGGCTCCTTGCTGCGTGACTACAGCCCTGCCTGAGCTGTTGGAGTTGCTGGCCGGGTTGGCAGTTGAAACCCCCAGACTGTTGGTCATGGGGGATTTCAATTTGCCATCAGCCGGCGTAGCATCCTCGGCAGCTCAGGAGTTCATGGCTTCCATGACGGCCATGGACCTGATTCAGTTAATTGACGGCCCTACCCACGTCGGGGGAGGTACCCTAGACCTGATTTTTATCTCTGGCCAGTGGTCTAATGATCTGGTTTTAAATGATTTAGTTGTTGAACCTTTGTCATGGTCAGATCATTTTCTCCTTCGCCTAGACTTTCTGACCGCTACCCACCACTGCAGGGAGACGGAACCAATGCGCTGGTTCCGCCCCAGGTGGATGATCTCTGGAGGCCAGGATAGGGGTTACCTCTGCCCTGGTCCTATTAGACCTCTCAGCGGCTTTTGATACCATCGACCATGGTATCCTGCTGCGCCGGTTGGAGGGGTTGGGAGTGGAGGCACCGCTTATCGGTGGTTCTCCTCCTACCTCTCTGATCGGACGCAGACGGTGTTGACAGGGGGCAGAGATCGACCCAAGGTGCCTCATGTGGGTGCCGCAGGGGTCGATTCTCTCACCCTCCTGTTCAACATCTATATGAAGCTGCTGGGTGACCCGCTCGCTCCTTCAACAGGAGGGGCGGAGGACCCCTACAAGGGCGTGCCGAGGAGTTTAACGGTTATCTATACGACAAAATCGCTCAGCTTCGGACGGATTGGATCAAGATTGGGTAGATCCAGGCGAGGGTTCTGAGGCCCGACTTGTTGAGGTGGTTTGGGATGACTTTGATCCTGTGACTCCCGAGGACATGGACAGGTTGCTGGGTAGGCTGACCGCCACCACATGTTTACTGGATCCGTGCCTCTCCTGGTTAGTACTGGCTACTCAGGAGGTGACACGAGGCTGGCTCCAGGGGATTACAAATGCTTCTCTGCGGGAGGGGTCTTTCCGCGGCCTTGAAAGAGGCTGTGGTGAGACCCTCCTCAAGAAGCCTTCCTGGACCCAGCTGTTTTAGGAACTATCGCCAGTCTCCAATCTTCGCCACGGCGAAGGTTGTAGAGAGTGTGGTGGCATGTCAGCTACCCCAGTACCTGGATGAAGCTGTCTATCTAGACCTGCTCCAGTCCGCCCGCCCGGATACAGTACGGAGACAGCTTTGGTCGCACTGGTGGATGATCTCTGGAGGCCAGGATAGGGGTTACCTCTGCCCTGGTCCTATTAGACCTCTCAGCGGCTTTTGATACCATCGACCATGGTATCCTGCTGCGCCGGTTGGAGGGGTTGGGAGTGGAGGCACCGCTATCGGTGGTTCTCCTCCTACCTCTGATCGGACGCAGACGGTGTTGACAGGGGGCAGAGATCGACCCAAGGTGCCTCATGTGGGTGCCGCAGGGGTCGATTCTCTCACCCTCCTGTTCAACATCTATATGAAGCTGCTGGGTGACCCGCTCGCTCCTTCAACAGGAGGGGCGGGAGGACCCCCTACAAGGGCGTGCCGAGGAGTTTAACGGTTATCTACACAACAAAATCGTTCAGCTTCAGGACGGATTGGATCAAAATTGGGTAGATCCAGGCGAGGGTTCTGAGGCCCGTCTTGTTGAGGTGGTTTGGGATGACTTTGATCCTGTGACTCCCGAGGACATGGACAGGTTGCTGGGTAGGCTGAACGCCACCACATGTATACTGGATCCGTGCCCCTCCTGGTTAGTATTGGATACTCAGGAGGTGACACGAGGCTGGCTTCAGGGGATTACAAATGCTTCTTTGTGGGAGGGGGTCTTTCCCGCGGCCTTGAAAGAGGCGGTGGTGAGACCCCTCCTCAAGAAGCCTTCCCTGGACCCGGACTCCTGGACTCGGATGATTCAGAAA
Organism: Ahaetulla prasina; assembly: GCF_028640845.1. NCBI lineage: Eukaryota > Metazoa > Chordata > Lepidosauria > Squamata > Colubridae > Ahaetulla > Ahaetulla prasina. The sequence goes on along the minus strand of NC_080542.1, from coordinate 137,815,911 downwards.
GTGAGGAGAAGACCTGGCCAGCCCTGCTTCTCTTGAGCCCTTTCCTCCCTGGCACCCACTCAAAGGGAGGAGGAGGGCCGGCAAAGCCTGATTCTCGGAGCCTCCTTCTGATTTGGCAACGCCCAAGAACTATTCCTCAACTGTGCTTACCCGAATTGCCGGAATTATCAATTATCATCTTGATTGGTCCAGGATGGGCTTGTTTGCCGGACTCTTAGTATGCGGACATTTACAGCGGCTGACCTTCTTGCCCTGCGAGATTCCCCTCTCTCGCAGGTTTGGCCCCCTACACTATCGAGGGCCCATCTTGAGGACGGGTTTTGGAACCCCGAGAGGTGGCATGCCAAAAATAGGAGACTTAGGGGATTTTTAATTAATTGTTTAAACTGTTTTTTTAAGGGGAGTTTTAATGGGAATTTTAATGGGGGGGTGGATGGGTGGGGGGGAAAACCCATCAGGGAGGGGGCTAGGTCCACCATGTGTTCGCGGTGGTAACTTAATAGGTCCTGGGGTTATGGCGAGGGGTGTCGTTCCAGTTTGTCAGGGTCGAGCTATTACTACGGTAAGTGGGAGAGGCAGATATGACGGAAGGGGGGCCCACATCAGGTCGCGGGGGCTCGCCCTCGCTGTTTACGAGCGATTGCGTGCTCCGGCCCCCCAGAAATTTCCCGTGACCCGAGTGGCCAGAGTAATCGGGACCTGGGCCTCCGGCTGATGTTATGTAATGCCAGGTCCGCGGTTAATAAAGCCCCCCTGATTTCAGATCTTATTCAGGGAGGGACCGCGGACATTATGCGACACGGAGACCTGGCTGGGCACCGAAGGGGGGGTCCCCCTAGTGGAGATGTGCCCACCAGGCTTCCGAGCATCCCATCAGCCGAGGCCCAGGGTAGGGGTGGAGGGGTGGCGGCTATCATTAAGGAGAGTCTTGAACCGAGGGAAACCACTGTGCCTCAGATAGCTGGGTGTGAATCCCTCTTCGTGAAGTGGGGTCGTAGAACTCAGGTGGGCTTGTTGATCACGTACCTGGCTCCTTGCTGCGTGACTACAGCCCTGCCTGAGCTGTTGGAGTTGCTGGCCGGGTTGGCAGTTGAAACCCCCAGACTGTTGGTCATGGGGGATTTCAATTTGCCATCAGCCGGCGTAGCATCCTCGGCAGCTCAGGAGTTCATGGCTTCCATGACGGCCATGGACCTGATTCAGTTAATTGACGGCCCTACCCACGTCGGGGGAGGTACCCTAGACCTGATTTTTATCTCTGGCCAGTGGTCTAATGATCTGGTTTTAAATGATTTAGTTGTTGAACCTTTGTCATGGTCAGATCATTTTCTCCTTCGTCTAGACTTTCTGACCGCTACCCACCACCGCAGGGAGACGGAACCAATGCGCTGGTTCCGTCCCAGGTGCCTGATGACCCGGAGAGGTTCCTGACGGAGCTTGGGCCGTTTCCCGAGCACCTGGCCCATAACTCGACTGAAGAGCTAGTTGTGGCCTGGGAACGGGCCGCGGCTGGAGCTTTGGACCGTGTCGTGCCTTTGCGGCCTCTGACCCGGTGTCGGTCTCAACTAGCTCCTTGGTTCTCCGAGGAGCTGAGGGAGATGAAGCGCCGGAGAAGACGCCTAGAGAGTGCTTGGAGATCCAGCCGCTCTGAGGCTGACCGGACACTAGTTAGGTCCTATAGTAGGACCTACCTAGTTGTTGTGACCCAGGTTCCTGGACCCGGACTCCTGGACTCGGATGATTCAGAAAGTGAGGGAGAAGACCTGGCCAGCCCTGCTTCTCTTGAGCCCTTTCCCTCCCTGGCACCCACTCAAAGGGAGGAGGAGGGGCCGGCAAAGCCTGATTCTCGGGAGCCTCCTTCTGATTTGGCAACGCCCCAAGAACAGTTTTGGAGTGATGCAAGATTACGTAGACGTGATCGGCGTGCGCAGCAGCGGAAGAGTTGGGACAAAGCCAAGTCATAATTGTCATGCAGTGACATCTGCAGAGACTATAAATAGGAGGCGGGACTTCCTGGTTTTTTGTCTTGGACAAAGCAATGAATTGGCGCGAGCTAACGGTCTCAATGGAGGGAAGAATCTATTCGTGAGTAATTCTGGCCTTATCTATAATTTCCTCGTTATCTCCAGAAACTTGGCAGGCCCGTGGGTAGACGTGGCCAGGACATGTATCAATGTAATAAAAGGAGAAAAGGAGGCCTCTGACTGACTCTTTGCTGGGAGTATTAGGGGGAGGGAAACAGAACACTAGTGGCAATGAGGGTTGCGAAGCGTTCCTACGTTTCCTCCCTCATTGCGTCGGCAGATAACCGCCCGGCCGCCCTGTTTCGGGTGACCCGCTCGCTCCTTCAACAGGAGGGGCGGGAGGACCCCCTACAAGGGCGTGCCGAGGAGTTTAACGGTTATCTATACGACAAAATCGTTCAGCTTCGGGACGGATTGGATCAAAATTGGGTAGATCCAGGCGAGGGTTCTGAGGCCCGTCTTGTTGAGGTGGTTTGGGATGACTTTGATCCTGTGACTCCCGAGGACATGGACAGGTTGCTGGGTAGGCTGAACGCCACCACATGTTTACTGGATCCGTGCCCCTCCTGGTTAGTACTGGCTACTCAGGAGGTGGCACGAGGCTGGCTCCAGGGAATTACAAATGCTTCTTTGCGGGAGGGGGTCTTTCCCGCGGCCTTGAAAGAGGCTGTGGTGAGACCCCTCCTCAAGAAGCCTTCCCTGGACCCAGCTGTTTTAGGGAACTACCGGCCAGTCTCCAATCTTCGCCACGGCGAAGGTTGTAGAGAGTGTGGTGGCATGTCAGCTACCCCAGTACCTGGATGAAGCTGTCTATCTAGACCTGCTCCAGTCCGCCCGCCCGGATACAGTACAGAGACAGCTTTGGTCGCACTGGTGGATGATCTCTGGAGGCCAGGATAGGGGTTACCTCTGCCCTGGTCCTATTAGACCTCTCAGCGGCTTTTGATACCATCGACCATGGTATCCTGCTGCGCCGTTGAGGGGTTGGGAGTGGAGGCACCGCTTATCGGTGGTTCTCCTCCTACCTCTCTGATCGGACGCAGACGGTGTTGACAGGGGGCAGAGATCGACTCAAGGTGCCTCATGTGGGTGCCGCAGGGGTCGATTCTCTCACCCTCCTGTTCAACATCTATATGAAGCCGCTGGGTGAGATCATCAGTGGCTTTGGGGTGAGATACCAACTGTACGCTGATGATACCCAGCTGTACTTTTCCACCCGGCCACCCCAGTGAAGCTGTCAAGTGCTGTCCCGTGTCTGGAAGCCGACGGGTCTGGATGGGAAGGAACAGGCTCAAACTTAATCCTCCAAGACGGAGTGGCTGTGGATGCCGGCACCTCGGTACAGTCAGCTGCAGATGCGGCTGTCTGTCGGGGTGAATCATTGGCCCCGATGGAGAAGGTACGCAACTTGGGCGTGCTCCTGGATGGTCGGTTGTCCTTTGAAGACCATTTGGCGACCGTCTCCAGGAGAGCATTTTATCAGGTTCGCCTGATCCGCCAGTTGCGTCCCTTCCTGGACCGGGATGCCTTATGCACAGTCACTCATGCTCTCGTTACCTCTCGCCTGGACTACTGCAATGCTCTCTACATGGGGCTCCCCTTGAAGAGCACCCGGAGACTTCAGCTAGTTCAGAACTGCGCGGGTTATTGAGGGAGCGTCTCGGAGCTCCCACATAACACCTATCCTGCGCAGACTGCACTGGCTACCTGTTGTTTTCCGGGTGCGCTTCAAGGTATTGGTTACCACCTTTAAAGCGCTCCATGGCTTAGGACCGGGCTATCTACGGGACCGTCTACTGCCGGCTTCTATCTCCCATCGTCTGGTATGTTCCCACAGAGAGGGACTTCTCAGGGTGCCGTCAGCCAAACAGTGTCGACTGGCGGCCCCCAGGGGGAGGGCCTTCTCTGTGGAAGCTCCGACCCTGTGGAACGAACTTCCCCTCGGACTTCGACAATTACCTGACCTTAGGACCTTTCGCCGCGAACTTAAAACTTATTTATTTCGTATGGCTGGACTAGCCTGATTTTTATTTTTATTGGATGGGTTTTTAAAATTTTGTGATTTTACGGGGGAGTACGTTTTTTAACATTTTGGGCATTTAAATTAGTTTTTTAAGGGATGTTTTTAATTATTGTGTGTATTTATATTTTATCTTCCTGTTCACCACCCTGAGTCCTTCGGGAGAAGGGCGGTATACAAATTAAAATATTATTATTATTATTATTATTATTATTATTATTATTATTATTATTATTATTATTATTATTATTATTATCATTGAGCAACATAATTGTAGTTCAGTAACATCTGGAGGGCCACAAGTTGTCTGGATATTATTAGCATTTGCTGATTTTTGCTGGCAAAGTAGGAGGAAATTCATGAAAGCAATCAACCTTGGAGAACCATCAACTAATAATATTAGTTTCTTCAAATTTCACATGGCATATACTTTTGGTGATAACTGATACCTCTTTTATCATTCTGACTAATGTCTATAAAACATACCAACATCTTTCCCTGTGATGAAACTATATAGCATCCAAATCTTGTTCCAGCAGTTCCAGAGTGTTTTAAAAGATTCAATGTTGTAAAGATGAGTAATTTAAAAATATATTTCTTATGATGAAAGAATTTGCTTTTTGATAAACAATGACATTTCTTTGTTGGTTCTTGCAACTACCTCTTTATCAATCCACAACCTCTTAAAGAGCTCAGCGAGACAAGGAAATCCATCCAAAGATCATGAAATGGGAGAGTCAGTAAAGCTAGAGAATTCAGTAAACATTGGTAATTCAGGCTGATTTGGGGTTGCAAATGTCAAACTTAAATATACATGCATGCTGTGTAGAATGCAATTATTCTTTTTCCTTTGCAACGGCAATTAATATAGGAAAAGAATCCTGTGTACAAAAGCCAAGCTATAATTAGACAGATATTCATAATTTAAAAATTATGCTACTGTCATAAATGACCCAAATGTATTTCATTAATTAAATAATGGAGTTATTTTGTAAATCAATAGTAATCACTTTAAGAATCAGATGACTATCCTGAGATTGATTTGATGCTCATGTGGACCTCGTAAGGCAGCTGTAAGCCACACATGCTGAAAAAACTTGCTTCCTCTCCCAATCTTTAGCTGCTGCTTCAAAACTGACAGCACAAAATTTTTATTGCTAGTTTTTGTTAATTCAGCCCATAAACTGTTTTTTTGCATGCAATTTTTTTCCCTGGAACCTTTACATATTCATCTCTCTAGATTGTGAACCACTGGTTACTGCTTCATTGGTTCAGAGTGATTGCTCTCACAAGCTACTGACAGCACATAATTATTCGAAAGCATTTTTAAGATTCTAAATATATTAGCCATCTGTCATCAATTAATAGGCTTATCTGAATACAATTCCAAAATTTCTGCTATTAATTCCTTCCTTCCCTCAGTATTAAAGAAATATTTTTGCTGAAGTTCTCTACCACTCCCTCCATACTTAAATGTATGAAAAATACTGAGCAAATTTTTAAAACAATCATTAAACAAATAATGGCAAAAGATAGTGAACTGATTAGAAAGCATCAGCTCTATTTAATTTTACACTTTTTTCCCTCCATTTTACTTACATTATCTATAATAATGTTTGAGGTTTCTAGGCTTACGTGAGCTTGTGTGCATTTTAAATTACCCTTCCAGTAGTTATGTCTAATCTTGCTAAGAAACAGATAAAGTATCTAAGTAGGATTCAGGTATGTCATGATATCCAGAAAACTAATCTTTTCAATTGTATTTTACATGTTTAAGAATTCTGAACCTATAAGGCAAGCTGGATGATAATGCATATTTCAAACATTTCTACTGTTTTATTTATTCATGCTAGTGAAATATGTATGTTTCAACAAGGAAAGCTATGTGATATCGAGGATCTTGAATATCATACATATTTCTTTTAAATACATGCTTACCATCTACAATCAATATCTAACTTCATTGTTTGTCTCTGAATATGGTTTAAGGCTTACATTAATTAATTGACAAAAAAATTTCAAAAACCATTATACTAAAAGTGTGCTGGAACTGATATATCTAGTTGACAATTTGTCAGTCCACTCGTGGACTACGTTTGCAAATCTATAAGATTTTTTGTATGCAAAATAAAATATATATGTTTCAGTGAATACACATCTTTTGATTATATCAGTGCTCTCAAAATGCCATTATGCATAGAATTTTTGTATATTCAGATGGCTTTTTTAAAAAAATATGAAAGCAAGGCCTCAGCTATTTCACTTCTCTAACCCCGTTATATACTTGGTTCTAATACACTATAGAATTTGAAGTGTGCAAATCAATAAAATTAAAATTCAAAGTTTAGAAGGCAAAGGTACAACAATTCCAGTTGTTAAAAAAAATCTTCAAATGCTTCTCTGTAATTAGGTCTCTATAATATGTCACTAATACCTTTTAAAGTATCTGAACTCTTTATTTTCCCTGAAACAATACAGAAGTGCCAGATAAAATATGGAAAAATGGCAAGGTCTCAGGAGGTATTTGTCAATAAACAAGAAATTGGATCTTTAAAGTAAAAATATATATCCATAATCACTTTTTAGCATAAGCTCAAAAAATGCCTATAGATTTTTCACATGTATATTAGTGGGATTTCAGCCACAATATTACTAATTCAGATTCCCTAATGAAGCTTAAATTTGGACCACTACATATTCCAATGTGACTGGATTATTGGATTAGGAAAAAACAATTATAATTAAAATTAGTGTTAAGAATATTCACCATATTTATATAAGCATAAGAGAAATGATGGAATTGAATTTCATAAAATTATAATCTTGACAAAATCTGAAATTCTAACAGTGCAATTTTATAAACGTCTATTTAAAATTAAATTTAATTAAATTCAATGAGACTTTTTTTTACAAAAATGATTTTTGTTAAAAATAAAAACTTTTCTCAAAATGTGACTACTTAAACATATGGGAACCAGACTATAAAACATTATTTTCTGAAGAAAAATTATATCAAAATTTTAAATGTCAGTATTTTTATAGCAGACATACGCATTTAAAATTATATTTAAAAGAAACACTATTTCATAAAATATTTTAAAAAACCATTGATAAGTCCAAGAATTTTGATTGCTTTCTAATTTCCAGCAACTGAAGCTAATTGTTCCCTATTTAGTTTGATTTGGAAATGCACTATTTCTCCTGTTAAAAAAACAGAGAAGGGAACAGGAACTCAAATTATTCTAAATTTCGTCTCCTAAAAGACCTTTTTTAAACAAAACAAACCTAAAGACCTTAATCCTTAACTCCCTCCCCCCCCCTTGTTTTTTTGTAAAACATGTTCAGAGATGCTAGCAATACAGCTGGGCTTAAACCAAAGTGCACTTGCATTTTTTTTTGTTCAATACTGAAGGACTAGAGCTGGTGCACCAAAGAAAAGCCATGGCAATGCTATTCTTTGATACTTGTGCAATTCATTCTTTTAAAAAAAGGAAATGGAAAGAAAGATTGGACTTCAGGCCTTTGATCATTTGAACAACACTGGATCCTTAACCTGGGCCTCAAACTTCTCAGGCCAGACAAAGGAGGACTAGGCCTCACAGACCGGGCCTAGATTCCTGGCAGAACAAAACCTTTGGTTGCCTCACAGTGTGACAGCCTGGGAAAGGCCCACCTCAGCAGGATGGGAGATGCCCGCTCTGCCCTTTGATCTTTCATTTAAACTGCCCATAGCCCAGGTCAGGGATTTCAGAGTGCACACCCCCAATGGCAGAGGGGAGCAGGTCAAGAACAGAATGGGGCTCTATCCAATCCAAAAAACCCTCCACTCTTTTCTTTGGGCAGTTTCACATGACTTACCTTGTATTGAATGGCACTAAACCCACACTTAAAATGGAATGTGACATTACATGCTACAATGGAGTCAATAAATGGCATTCTTCAGAGCTCTTGCAACAAAATCAATCCTTCTCTTGTGGGTAAAAGAATGAGGCTAGAAAATGTTTCTTGTTTACTATTCTATGTAAGAAATTGTATACATTTTCCAATCTTGTTCTCATTGCTCTCATTGTACCTCTTATTACTGAAGACACAAATGGGCTTTACAAATGTTTAATGTAAGTGGCTTATCTTTTCTTTGCTGCCCCCTCTCCAATAAGTTTAATTTTGACTGAACAAAATACCACTTAAAATTCAAATGTTCCAAACATCTAAAACACCCTTTTTCAAAATGAATGTGCAATTCAGTGTATGCAATGATTAGTTCATTTTTTATTTGCCTATTAATTCCATGGCTTGCTTATGAGGAAAAGAAACATTAGCTACTATGTACAGCAAGGTGATAATATTAGAACTGAAAATAAGGTCAACCACCATACTTCAATACTAAAAAGATGAAGGTAGGATTATAATATCTGATTATATCTATAAACTTGATCTAGTAGACAAACAGTGAATTAGAATTTGTCTACTGCATCAAATTAGAATTAGAGAATTAGAATTAGAAATTGGATTAGGATTAGAACAAAATTGGAAACATACTGAGATCACAATAAATGTTCAATATGCAGAGAGTTAAATGTGGTTGAAAGGCATTTGGCAAGTTAAACGTAATTATCAAGAACAACCTCCCCTAAACCTGAAGATAAAAGTTTTCGATCACTGTGTGCTATACGCCAGTGAAACATGAACACTAACATCACAACTGATACAATTGTGACGCTACGAGTGGCACAAAGAGCCATGGAATGATACATGCTTGGCATTACAAGAAAAATAAAAAGACCTGCACATGGATTAGAGAACAAACAAAAGTATATAATGTTACCAAGAGAGTAAAAGAATTGAAATGAAAATGGGCTGGTCACACAGCAACAAGAACTGACGGCAGGTGGACTATAGTAGTCATAGAATGGCTTGCATTTGATAAAAAGCATCCACAAAAGAGACCTAAAATAAGATGAATAGATGACTTCAGCAAGTATTGGCCCAATTGGCAAAAAAAAAAAAAAAAAAAAAAAGCTCAAGACCATATTGGTTGGAAATCTGTGGAAGAGGCCTTCATCCTTCAGTGAATAGACAATGGCTAGAATGATGATGATGATGATGCAGAGAGTATAAGGATTGAAGGGCAGTGTTTCTCAATACTTATCAAAAGTGCCTAAACAAATATTTTCTATTGATCACTTGGATCAGAAAGCTGATTTATTCCTACATTCCATATTGTAGATAATTTAGATAATGAGATATTACTCAGTTGTCATCCCACAGACACAATGAAAAAGTAAATGGTTTCATAATAAAGATATCCATTATCCAGAATCAGTTTTGGATAAATTTATTATTATTTATTAACTAAGGCAGCTCCATGTTAGACAGTGGATAGATTGGGACTTTTGAAGTTCTATTGGTTCACGGAGCTCTGTGAAAGATTGGGCTAACAGGATTTTGTTTTTCTGTGAAACCTGGTTTTCCCTAGAAGCTAAATCATCTCTATTATAACTACCCTACCAGTAAATCAGGAATTGGTCAATTTCTTAAATAGGATTTTAGTATAAGGTGGTTTTTATGATTTTGAATCTTACATATCTTTTCTAAATACTTATTTTTAATTCAGAAATTCCTTGAGGAGTATATAGTTTACCACCTGATTTCAAAGGAATTCATCTTAAAAATTGTAATAGAAGCTTGCACTGGACATCCAAATTTCTTAAAATGATCAGGATGCAATACATACACAACACAACATACGCAATATGCGAAGTATTTTATAAGAACAAGAACAAAGATCTTGTTCTGAAAAGCTGACTCTAAAATTCCACAAAGAGGGGAAATGGAGGCAAATAATTTTCCCATCTCTTTAAATGCATGCATTTAGGGTCAAATGATGTCACCCTAAATATATCATTAACAACCATATGATAAATGTGTTTCAGAATTCAATAGTAGGTTCACCTAAACACACAATCTTTGTCAAGACTTCAATGTAGCCATCCCAATGAAAAACAAATGATCCTTGACTCCACTTGTATTATTCTTGGAAGAAAAGCATCCATTGGTTCCACATGCACTACAGATTTAGGCAAGACGAAAGGATATAGACATGAATGTCTATCGTGCAGAAAATATCTTCTAAAGTTTCTAGATGTTTTCTTTCATATTACTGAATTCCTCTCACATACATTTATCAGAAAGAAAGCAGTTATCCTGTCAACAAAACAAATCAAAACCGTACTGATATTTCTTCATCTGACGGTCTCTGGATGACATACCCAGAGTTATCATTCATCGTCATGATATAATTGAATATGTGGACATAAAACAGCAACTCTGGCATGTTTTTTTGGCAGCACGGTGAGGGAATGCGGTATACCTTTCCTTTTACTGTGTGATGTAGTCCTTAAAAGTTGCTCTCCTGCACTTGCTATTGATTTTTAAGTCTACATACATATTATTAATATAAAAGTTAAAATCATAATTAATTCAATACTAGTTAGAGGAAGGCAATAACATTAGAAAGGTTTGCTTTGTAGAAAAATTGGTTTGGAGAAGAAATCTGAGGAGACAGAAAGAAATGATACAATTATCTAGTCATGCATGTTATCTATATTAAGGGGTTTCCAACCTTGGCAACTTTAAGACTTGTAGACTTCAACTCCCAGAATTCCTCAGCCAGCTTTGCTAAGGTCGGAGACCCCTGATCTATATAACACTGGAAAAGGGGAAATGGTTGAGCTCCTTGAGAGAGAAGGATAACTTGAGATAGTTGAGGACAGTAGAACTGGTGAAGCAGTTCCATGATTTTACACATCAGATCATGATCTATAAGTTATATAACTTATAGTAAGTTATATAACTTACTTTGGAAAAGTGTGAACCTACTTTGGAAAAGTGTGTATCAAGTATTACAGATCGGTCACACAAGAAGAGCACGGTATCCAAAAAGAGAAGCCACCTTCTGATTGGAGATTCAATTGTAAGGGATGTAAATTTAGGAAAGGATATGGAGGTTTTGAAAGACGTCAGGTGTCTACCTGGTGCTACTGCCAGCAGAGACAAGAGGCGTATTCTTAAGATAGTCAAGAATGCCAGTAAGGATTCTGATGTTGATGCTATTATACATCTTGGCACAAATGATCTGTCCCAAAAGGATGTGCTTTCTGTGCAGAATGATTTCCAGAGCTTAGGGTATGAACTTAATAGCATAGGTTGTAGGCTTAACTTTTCAGAGGTTTTACCAGTACATAAGGAACAAAAAGGCAAAGGCCAGCGTGTAGTGGAGTTTAATGTGTGGCTAAAGGAGTGGTGTAAAAGGGAAGGCTTTGGTTTTATTAGTCATGATGTCTGCAACTGGTCCAATGAAAAATTGTACAAAGAGATGGATTGCATCCATCAAAGAAAGGACTGAGTTACTCAGCAATACATTCACAGATTTTCTGGATAAACATTTAAACTGAACAGTGGGGACAGAGAATTAACTGATATAGAAAATTTCTGTCCCCAGCAATCGAAAACTAAAAGGGTTATCAGTGCATGTAACATAGATGTCTGTATGGGTAAGACTATCAACCATGCTATCAAGCAAAACCAAGCATTTAACAGTGAGTGCCATACCATGTGCACTAAACCAACAGGTGGCAAGAAAGTAGGGGCAGTCAACACAGGTTATGTAGACAGTAAACACAAGATCAATCCAAATGGACTCAAATGTCTATACACCAATGCACAGAGTATGAGGAATAAACAGGGTGAATTAGAAATACAAGTAAATGAGGGGAGATATGATATTGTTGCCATTACGGAAACTTGGTGGGATGAAACTGACAAATGGAACATACAGCTAGAGGGATATAAATTATTTAAAAGAAATAGACCAAATAAAAGAGGAGGTGGAGTTGCACTATATAAGAAATAACTACATCTCTACAGAAATAGAGCACAACAATGATGAAAATCATCTTGAATGTATTTGGGTCAATATAAAAGGGTGAAAACGATATTGCCATAGGTCTATACTATAGGCCACCCAACCAAACAGAGGAAGTAGATGAACTTTTGCTAGTCAGCTAACTAAGGTATGTAGGAAGCACATCACAGTAGTAATGGGGGATTTTAACTACCCTGACATCAACTGGGAAACAAACTCTGCACCAAGTGGGAGATCCAACAGGTTCCTAACAAACCTAGCAGACAACTTTTTTCCCAAAAATAGAGAAGGCGACAAGGATCAGCTATATTGGACTTAATTCTCACTAACAGAGATGAAATGATAGAAGGTGTTGAAGCTACAGGAACCTTGGGGCAAGTGACCACGCAATATTGGAATTCGACATTAAGCAAATACAAGTAGTAGAACAAAGTCAAACTAGAGTCTTGGACTTTAAGAGAGCTAATTTCAATAAACTTAGAGAGAGCTTGAGAAGGATTCAATGGATGAGAATCCTCAGGGGAAAACAACTCAAGAAGCTTGGGAAATTTTGAAAAGTGAGATTATAAAAGCACAGTCTAACACAATACCAATGAAGAAGAAAATAGTAGATCTCAAAAGAAACCAGCATGGATGCATAAAGAACTATCTGACAAATTGAAAGACAAAAGGACAAATATAAAAAGTGGAAAGAGGGGCAAATAACTAAGGCAGAATATCAGCAACAGCCGAGCCTGTAAAGATGAAGTGAGGAAAGCTAAGGCTCACAATGAACAAAGGCTAGCGACAAAAGTAAAAATAACAAAAAGCTTCTTCCAACATGTTAAAAACAAGAAAAAGTCAAGGAAACAATTGGCCCATTGCTGGGAGAAAGTGGCAAGAAGATGACAAGCAACAGGAGAAAGCAGATCTACTTAACTCATATTTTGCATCTGTCTTTACACAAAAGGAAAAACAATCCAACCTATCAAAAACAGCACTACAAAAACAGATTAGAAACACAAGTTAAAATAGGGAAGAAAATGGTAAGTGAACACCTGTCTACCCTAGACGAGTTCAAATCACCAGGACCGGATGGATTACACCCCAAGGTTCTGAAGGAACTGGCAGACGTGATCTCAGAACCACTGAACTATATCTTTCAAAGATCCTGGAGCACAGGGAGCTGCCAGAGGACTGGAAAAGAGCTGATGTAGTTCCCATCTTCAAAAAGGAAAAACAGATCCAGGAAACTACAGACCTATCAGTCTGACCTCAATACCGGGAAGATTCTGGAAAAGATAATCAAGCAACGAATCACCGAACACCTAGAAGCAAACAAAGTAATAACCAAAAGGCAACATGGGTTTGTCAAAATCAGATCATGCCAGACTAATCTTATCGCATTCTTTGACAAAATGACAAAATTAGTAGACCAGAGGAATGCTGTTGATATAATTTACTTGGACTTCAGTAAAGCATTTGATAAAGTAGACCATAACCTACTACTAGATAAAGTAGAAAATGTGGGTTAGACAGCACCACCACCAGATGGATTCGTAATTGGCTGACCAACCGCACTCAACGTGTAGTCCTCAACGGAACTACATCCACATGGAGGGAAGTATGCAGTGGAGTACCCCAAGGCTCTGTTTTAGGCCCAGTACTCTTCAACATCTTCATCAATGACTTGGACGAGGGATAGATGGGGAACTCATCAAATTTGCAGATGACACCAAGCTGGCAGGAATAGCCAACACTCCAGAAGATAGGCTCAAGTTACAGAAAGATCTTGACAGACTTGAACATTGGGCGCTATCTAACAAAATGAAATTCAACAGTGAAAAAAGTAAGGTTCTACATTTAGGCCAAAAAAACAAAATGCACCAGTACCGTATATGTGGTACCTTGCTCAATAGTAGTACCTGTGAGAGGGATCTTGGAGTCCTAGTGGATAACCATTTAGATATGAGCCAGCAGTGTGCAGCAGCTGTTAAAAAAGCCAACACAGTTCTGGGCTGCATAAACAGAGGATAGAATCAAGATCACGTGAAGTGTTAGTACCACTTTATAATGCCTTGGTAAGGCCACACTTGGAATATTGCATCCAGTTTTGGTCGCCACGATGTAAAAAGATGTTGAGACTCTAGAAAGAGTGCAGAGAAGAGCAACAAAGATGATTAGGGACTGGAGGATAAAACATATGAAGAACGGTTGCAGGAACTGGGTATGTCTAGTTTAACAAAAAGAAGGACTAGGGGAGACATGATAGCTGTGTTCCAATATCTTAGGGGCTGCCACAAAGAAGAGGGAGTCAGGCTGTTCACCAAAGCACCTGAGGGTAGAACAAGAAGCAATGGGTGGAAACTGGTCAAAGAAAGAAGCAACTTAGAACTAAGGAGAAATTTCCTGACAGTTAGAACAATTAATAAGTGGAACGACTTGCCTTCAGAAGTTGTGAATGCTCCAACACTGGAAATTTTTAAGAAAATGTTGGATAACCATCTGACTGAGATGGTATAGGGTTTCCTGCCTGGGCAGGGGGTTGGACTAGAAGGCCTCCAAGGTCCCTTCCAACTCTGATGTTATGTTATGTTATGTTATGTTAAGATCATGATTGTAAGACAAATATTATGTGCTGGATTTGTTGTTTATATTGCGTTTTCCTGTTTTTTTTTCCTCCAAAAAAGCATTTATTTTTAAAATATCCACTATGTACATTTTGGAATAATTCCCATGGAACTAGTAAGACCATGCATTGTATGAATTAAAATTAATATTAATTCTACATACACTACTCAAACAATATTTTTGATCAACATGTGAACAAAAGTGAAATCAGATACACCACAATGCTGTTTCTTAGTATGAAAAATCTCAAGTACAACAACTGCTAGTCAATAACATATAATTATAAATCATTACTATTTCAAATTAGGTAACCTGTGAATCAGTAAAATTTAATTGCAAAGAAAAAATGCAGAGGAAGCAGACCATCAAAAAATGAGGTTTAAGTAATGACGTTCTCAAGTTTTCAACATTCACACTAGCCAACCAGATGATTAATATATATAAGCACATTAAAAATTCTTACTTTCAGGAACAATCACATTTAGCGTTTTCACTTTTTTCAGCAATAAATTAGATATTGCTGATGCAATTCTGGGAGATTTGTGCATAAGATAAAATGTATTTATTTTCTTTTTGGAAGATGGAGAGAAAATTTGGAGAAATGGACTTTTGGAAACGTCTGTTCTCCTTGCTGTTTCCATGTAGAAGAGACAGCTTTTGTCAGTAATTGATGGGTGATCCAGGAGAGGTTTTTGATCTGTAGGGTTCAAAGTCTTTCTAAGCTTACACACATACTCTTCCCAAGAATGGGGTGGGGTGGAAGTGGAAGGGGGATTTTTATTGCTAGAATGGGCTTAATTATTTTTTTTCCCATTGCTTCTAAGGAAGGGAAATAGCTAAAAACAGAATACCTGGTAAAATAGTGACGAAACAAAGCATAAAATCTTTCTTTCTGCCCTGTTGACAAGATTTAAAAGTCCTGGAGATTCTAACATCAACCCAGTGGTGTGTTAGTCTGCTGTAGAAGTTCTGGCATCAAGAGAAAGCCAGCAACAAATAAAAATAACCTTCAAAAATATCTGTCGATCGTATTTGATCACTACTGTAATCATTATTGTAAAATTTAATGGCAAAAGTATTTAAGAAAATTATCTGCTTCTTTAGAAACAGTCTAATATGCAAAATAAGGATGAACTGAATTTTGGATTAATTATGTGTGGTCCTTAAATATATGAGATTTTAAAGATATGAGAATTATGAGGTTCTCAGTTGTTACTGAGGCTAAGGCAATTACAAAAAAATTCATGTAGCAGCCCATCTCATATGAAATGACTCTAGGTGGCATACAACCATTAAAATAAAATAATAAATATATAAAAACAATTGTTAAAAAACAGACCATATAGTTATTTCATACCAGATAGATTAGATTAACATAATGCTAGAACTGCTTTACAATATCTTCGGTTCCCTGGGACCCCCAAGCCTGATGACAAAGCCACATTTTCAGGCACTTTAAAAGGGACTGGACAAGCAATTGGTTGTCATTCTTCTTTCCACATATAATATGGGCTTGCATCATTTGCTCTCAATTCACCACCCTCAGAAAAGCCTCAGAGAAGACTCTTCCTTCTCTTCCTCGGCTGTCCCATGGAACTGCTTGCTACTTTATTGGAAGGAGGGAAACTATGGTGAACTAGGAGGAAAAATGTACCTCTGCCCTCTATTCTGGCATATCCCCAAGAACCCCTTCTCTTACCCATCAACTGCCAGTGCCCCTCAGCTAGCCCTATTTTGCCATCAGGTATCTTAAGTGCTTTCTTATTCTTCCCTCACAAGTCATTACCATTAAGAGAATTCAAATTTTGGCCTAGGTTTCAAATCAGTCAATGGTGGCTTGCTGGTTAGGCCTAGTTGCCTGGTGATTGGGCACAGTCACCAAAAGGAAAGAGGAAAAATTGAGATATGCTCCTCTTACCTCCCCTTTCATCATGCAACTTACAAGGTTCTGGGAAGTATAAGTAGAAAGCATGATGATTCTAAAGCAGATAGAACTTTGCCAAATTTCAATCCTACGGAAGTTGTAGCTCCTGGATTTTGGATGCATTCATAAATTAGCACATTTTAGGTATGTTGATTCAAAATTGTTGCCCTAAAATGCCTTGTTTCACCCAATTGAAGGTTACAAAGTATCAGACACAAGAGTTTGACTAATATAAAGGCAGAGCTAAACTTACTTCAAGGAGGAGAATGTTCCATAAAATAGATGCCATGGCAGAGAAGGAGAGTCTTCTGGGATCTGCCAGTTGTAAGTCCCTGGCAGATGAGATCTGGAGCATACCTCCTCTGCCAGCTGAAATGGGACAGGCAGATGTAATTGGGCAGAGGTGATCCCTTAGATCACGGCTGTCGAACTCCTAGCCCAAGGGCTGGATGTGTCATATGCTGGCCAAGTCCACCCCCGGTTTAGCGAAGGGGAAAAAAGTCCCAATAAGTCACGTGACATCACTGTGACGACACCCCCGCTATGCTATGAAGAGCTTTAAAGTTCAAAACCAGCATTTTGAATTGGAATCAGAAAGAAACTAGAAACCAAATGCTTCTGGAAACTCTTTAAGAGTGAAATTAATTTCATTTGATTTCATTTACCGTATTTTTCAGAGTATAAAACGCTAAGGTGTTTTGGGGGAGGAAAATAAGAAAAAAGCTGATTGGTGGGTAAATCAGCCTCCTGGAATACCCTCAATCAGCTGTTCCCAGAGGTGAATTTTAGCAACAGGTTCCTTGGTTGTGAGCTCTGTGCCTTGCTTTTTTTTCTGCCTCTGAAACTTCTGAAACACTGTTTCAGAAAAACTTTTTTCTGCCTCTGAAAGCCTCTGAAACAGCTTTAGAAAAAAAGCCTCTGAAGCTCTGTTTGAGGACTTCTTTTCTAAAGCTTTGTTTCTGATGCTTTTTTCAGTCTCTGAAACCTCTGTTTGAGAAGCTGGGCGAGGCTACATTCAGATGCACCCAGATTTTCACCCTCTTTTTTGCGGGAAAAAGGTGCGACTTATACTCCAAAAAATATGGTATATTAAAACTGAAACTAAATATAATTTATTTAATTTCTATCTAGTCATATATTTTAACACCTGTAGTCCTTGACTTACAACAGTTCATTTAGTGACCATTTGAAGTTACAATGGCACTGAAAAAAGTGACTTATGATCATTTTTCACACTTATGACCGTTGCAGCATTGCCATAGTTATATGATCAAAATTTACATACTTGGCAACTGACTCATATTTATGATGGTTGCAAAGTCCCAGGGTCATCATCTTTTGCAATCTTCTGTCAAGCAAAGTCAATGGGGAGCTAGATTCACTTAACAACTGTATTACTAACTTAACAATAGCAGTGATTCACTTAACAGCTGTGGCAAATAAGGTCATAAAATGGGACAAAATTCACTTAACAACTCCCTTGTTGAGCAACATGTCGGGCTCAATTGTGATCATAAGTTGAGGTCTATTTATATTTTTCTCCTCTCACATTATAGCATTATAATTGGATTACATATTTCAAAATTCTCTGAAGACTCATCCACATTTTCTGAAGATTGTGTGTAATCCTGGAACCTTGGTATGGCTGCTTCTGATTTATGACATTATGCAAACCACAGTTAAATAAATCATGGCTTAATACAATGTATGAATATTTGTATTAGTGAAATTATATTCCACTATTTCATTTCTATTTTCTATCCATAACAATTTTGTCCCAAAATATTCCATAAAATAATGTAACAGATTCAATAATCTAGCCTGCTCAGCATAGATTGTCTTATTCATGTTAGTGGTTGCAATCACTCACATCAAAACCAGTTAAATCTGACAATCTTCTGGAAGATAAATCAGTTTGGGTGTAATCCCAGGAATTTTCATAGTGTTTGCATGCATTGTTATTAAGATGTGATTGCCAGCAGTCCGCACCAAACTGAATTCATTTTATCTTGTAATTTCTTGCCATTTTACCATCTCCTCCTCTGAAACAACCAGCAACTACTGAGAACTGAGAGAATTTTTATCTATAGTACATTCAATTCAAAGTTTTCTTTTCTTTATAACAAAATTTAAGTTACCTTGAATACACACACATACACACACATATGAATGATAGTATGAATGATAGTAATAATAATAGGTTTGAATGTTATCTGGTCAGCAAAGTTTATGATCTGTGGTCTTACGAGATCAGAATACTAAAAAGCAGTTTAAAAACAGTTTACTATTTGATTGCAAAGTCGTCAGAATAATCACAGTCTACTTGACTAGCCAAAGTACCTCCTGCCTGAAACATCTCCTGCCTCTTCTGTTCATTGCCTGATCAAGGCTGCAAATAGTTCAGCCATTTCTTTCTTAGCCAACTTCTCAGCTGATTTGAGTGCCTTTGAGAAAACGAAACAAAGCAGAAAACCCACAGAAGCATATGCCCATAAAAAAGCAAGTTTCAAGCCTTTGCATGGAAATCTGTGGCTTGCTGTTGCTAGGAGACAACTACAGCAAATTCCCTAGTGGCCAAAGTGAGCGACAGTGTAAATGCTTCCTAGTGGCAATCTTGTGTTCCATAAGACTTTGAAAACTTGGCTTTCCTCTCAGGCCCGGGGGAGGAGGGCATGATTGCTGACCCCTGCCAGTTTTGGGGAATTTGTATTATATTGTGGGCTTTTTCTCCCCTCCCCATTTTGGAAGCACTTTGCAGTGTAATTTTTCTTTTGCTTTACAAGACTGAGAATTTTAATAAAGTATGTAAGCCATCCAGAAATACTTGGGAGTCTAGCGGCCTCTAAATTTTACAAAATAAATATATACAGTAGATAAGTAAACAAACAAATAAATCTAGAGACCTTCTAATGGCCAGTTTGAATAGCAACGTATTTGGGAATTGCTGCAAGTTAAATTCAATTCAAATGATGTGGGTCACTGTTGATAAGTAACTTAGTGACTTTCCATCTTCCAAAAATAGCAGTAAAACCCAAAACATAGACTGCTCTCCCAAGCCAGGGAAAAACAAAAATTAAAAAAGCAGCCATGCTCAAAACAAGTCTGGAAGAGCCCAAGAAAAGAAGGAAAGCCCAAAGAAAGCAGAGAATGCTATAAACCAGGACAGTTCTTCAAGGCTGAGATTAGCTTTGAACATCACTGAGAATCCTGGAGCACGGCAGTGCAAAAGATCCATATGGAACTTGAACATGCCTGGACAAGAAATGTGAACAATTTGAACGTAGAAAATAAAGAAGCCCAGGCAGTATGCTACAACCAGTAAAGCAATCCTTAAATCTCAACGAACAAGCTTTATAGTACACAAACACCATCCCACAGATTCTCAAAAAAATTCCACATTCCCAGGAAGAAAGATTGACAGTTAAATCTTCCCTCTCTTCCCATGTCTCAAAGTCTCCAGGACTTTTTGAGCACATTAGTCACTCTGGACAGTTCAATAAAATAAAAGTCCCCCTTAGAATCGGGAGGAGCACAATCAGGTTCAGAAGCAGTTGAAGCAAAAGCACAGGTAGAATGAAAGGCAGCTAAAATGAAGGCGCATTTAGCAGCCAAGAAAGAAAGAAAGAAAGAAAGAAAGAAAGAAAGAAAGAAAGAAAGAAAGAAAGAAAGAAAGAAAGAAAGAAAGAAGCCCAAACAACATTGAGAGCTGAAACACATTGCTGTCAAATGCTCATACAACTAAGATACCAACCCACAATCATTGAAACATGACAGAACAATAATCAGAACCAGAGGAGTTAGAAGGTCTGAGTATTGTTAACAATGGAATTGTTTTCACATATTGGACTAAGGAGTCCATTATATTTTGGGGATTTATTAACAATTTCACAATTAAAATAAAGTAGCAGTGAATAAACAAGAAAGGAGTTCAAATTTCTATGCCTGCTGTGTTCACTAATTTCTTATTTTGAATTGATAAGTAATTGCATATTGATAATAGGCATGCATTCAGATCTGCAGAAATATGTACTCTTTAGCATTGTGTAATGTAAGAATGGAGTCAGTTTCTGTTAGGGACTCAAGGAAGCCCTTTGATTAGGAATACCTAAATTAGTCTTTTAAATTTAGGTAATAAAAACATGTAACTGAAAGAATTCTTCAAATTTCAGGTTGAAAATGATCTCATGACCTCAGAATAACCACCAAACCAGAAAAGCTATTGAACATAACGTGCCTACCGTTCCTGTCCTATTGTTTTTCTTTTCTTCTTTATATACTTTATATACTATATAACCTTTCTGTATGATAGTTACATATATTGTTGTGACAAAATAAATAAATAAATAAATAAATAAATAAATAAATAAATAAATAAATAAATAAATAAATAAATAAATAACTGCATAGGTGAATGCAGCTGAAGAAATGGACATTTACAGACTTGAGCAAATAACATTAATTATGTATCTTCTACTTTCTCTTATTTGAAGGTATATAAATGATGAAAATACATAGCTTATACTTTTTGTAACTGCATGTGTCAAACCATTTATTTTAAAAAAAGCTTTTCAGGAAAAAAAAAAAGGCATCAAATTCAGACAAAGGCAGTTTTCCTCACTATGTATCTGAGGTCCATCTATGAATAGGACAGAATATTGCAGAACTCTAAAGCAGCATCACTTTTTATTCTCACCTTTGGCCATTTTATTGAGAACCATATCAATTAGGATGTAGGTTCCAGTTCTTCCTGCACCATCACTATAGACAATGAGAAAAAATCTAATTAATTCAATGTGCACAAAATCCTAACAAAATGAGAGCTTATCTTGATATGATGTTAATATAAGTGGGGGACTAACCTTGATGGAGGAGCACATAATTAGGTAATAGTGACTGAAAAAAAACTTCTCTAAAAAAGGAACTATTCATACATGATTACTAGGTTTGTGTGTGAACAGTAAAGCTTCGAATAAAGAATTTACTCCTCTAAAGACAAAAATACACGTTTGGGAATAGTGTCATTTAATATTTTTATTCAACACAAGTAAGTTAGAAACCTGTGTGCATTATGAAAAGCTGTTCAACTTGGTCTGCAAGAAAAAAGCAAAAAGAGGAAAAAGCATTTCCCCAAATGATAGCTCTCTTTAAATTTCCAGGAACTTTCCTGGCTCTGCAAGCTGACCTGCTTCTCCTCCTGCTGTGTGAAAAACCTTTTGTTATTTAAAGGGCATATTATTCTTCACGGAGAAATTGGATACTAGCCACCTGAGCCTGGAAAAAAGATATGGCTAGCTACTTTCTTCCTTTCATGTCTACAGAAAAACTGCTGCAATTAAAAAAAGATGCTATTCATATTCTGCACATTATTTTTAACCTGCTCAGGGCATTGCTGTTCAGGAATGACAACAAAAATGGCGATTTGTCATAGAAAGTGTAAATATGTCAAGATTTGTAATCTGAATACAGTCTTCACTGCCTTCAAAAAAGGCCAGCTTTTATCTGGAAATGTGATCCCTTTTGTATCTATTGTGAGCAAACATTATTAAGATTTCAGCAATTTTCCTTTTGTTCTTTTCCCCAGTTTGTAACCTATTATGGGTTTTTTGACAATACTTCCACAAAAGAGAATGAGTCCGTTGGAAGTGATTTCTCATTTTAATATTTCTTAATATATAGAAGTTTTTGAAAGAAAAAATATATGACAACAATAGTGAGATGTTGTGTTCAATCTGAGTGAAAAATAATTTGCTGTATCAGATTAATCAACTACAGAATGATGTTAAGGGGCTCAAAATAAATAAAAAATGAAAACAAAGAAACATTTTTGTTTCTTAAAATAACAGACTTGGTCATAATATTATACATAAACTTAAAAAAACCACAAGCCTGCGCCTATAAAAATCACATAATAATATTAATGAATTTTTGGAAATAATATGATTCTTGGATTAAATACTCAACCTGCACATTCTGGTGGTAAACCAAAATATATACAGTAATCTTTTAGTTATCCATTTTTCAGCTGGATCACAAAGTATTTCTTATTGTCATAGAAAATGACAAGACTGAGAAGATAAGGCTAGTTTGAATTTTCTACAAAACATAATTGTGAATAGATCACAGTATACATATACATAGTAATTATACCTTATTATTGCACTATGAACAAAAAAATTGAAGGTTTTAAAACAATGTATGTTAAATGGAATTCAGTAACAGACATGAAAAGGGCTATTTTTTTTGAAGTAGTATAATCCTATGCATATCCAAGAAGTAATTTCTATTTGACTCAATACTCTTTTGCCCATCTAAAAATATGTACCATTGCAGTATATATTAAATGCATCTGCTACATTTTCCTAAAAAGAAACAATTTCTGAAGAGGTTTAGGTGAGATCTGACCATTAGTTTTAGATAATTTAAGATAATTGTTTTCTTAAAGCATCAGTCTATACATGAAAATTGTCAAGAATTTCTGCATTTATAAGAAACTCACACCAGTAGAAAATATGAATGAAGTAGTCAGAATTATAAAACATTTAATTTGATTATTTAATAAATCAGTGTACAAAGCTATTAATGTGTCAGTTTGATATATGTTTTTTTTAAAAAAAATATACTTGCCTGCAATGCACAACTATTGGACAAGAACGGCCCTTGTAGCACTTGTTTATTTTTCTGCAATAAAACAAACAAAGATGTTGTTAAATATTAATAATTATCTAAGAATATATTACTTTTCAGGAATCATAAAAAATTAAGTCACAAAAACTTATTTATTAAAACAGAACAAAGGTATAATCCTTAAAATATATTCTTCCCGCACAAGAGTCACAGGAATTAGTAAAGGTGTTTTATAATGCTTACAGAATTATAATCTAGATTAATTTGTTATCAATTAAATCCTTCATTTCATTTTCACTGCTATTTAAATTATTATAGAGATTGTTTAGGTTTGGTTAACACAATGTATGAACTCAATCATTGTGGATTCTAAAGTATATGTAAGTTTTAATATTGTGTGTGAACACAAGAAGAAGGCTTCTTCAACAATAAAACAAATTTTAGCTTAGCATGATTTGTGGTCCCAACATACAGAATCATAATTTCCTCACAACCTTAAAATACCATGTTATTCCAAATGTTCCTTATCTCTATAGTTAGTATATTGTACTGAATTTTTGAACCAAAGACAGTATATGTTCTTAAACAGCAATAAAAAAGTAATAAAAGGGTGTTTTCCTTTTCTTCTGCATTTCCTACGTTAGTAATACAAATGACAACAAATCTAGCTTTGGTTAGTGTTCTGAGTCAGTATTAGCAGAGTTTTCCTTCAAAAGCTAATACAGTTTCATTGAGAACTTTTGCTTTGAAAGATGATACATACATTCCTAATAAATCAATGTTTAAAAGCTGCTGTTTTAGGAATATATTCCTTAATTCACAGGACAATAAATGAACCCCCCCTTAATCTTGCATACCTAACTGCTAGATTTATATAATACATTTTATTTTCTGATCTTTAATAAACTTTAAATCCTCGAAACATAAACTTTAAATCCTCGAAACAGAATTTCTATGTGGACACAGGCATGCACACACAATATTTTATAGGCATAATTCAAAATGTTTTACCTAAAAATTCCTAAATTACTTAGATATTTTATTATTCTCCTTTTGTAGGTATATGTATATGTGTAAACTTACACATGCACACATATATGTCTAGCAACTAGTACCAGATTTCTTTTTTGTAGAAATCTTTTCTGTATAAAATATATATTTCCCTGTTTCCTAATTTGAGAATAACTGCCTCTGAGTAAAAAAATGGAATTAATAAATTCACATCATTTATTCCAGTTAATGAACGAAGAAGGATCATTAGCTTGAAAAGATCAGGAAAGAATCAACTCAAACCAGCATTAAAATTCTAATGATTTACAAGTTTACATAAAGAATATAACAAACCAATGGTTTTTCTCTAATTTAAGTATCTTCACTTAAAGACAGAGAAGACAGAGTGAGAAGTAGCTGCGTTTTGCTGAATAGGAGGAGGAGGAAGAAGAATGCCTTAGGGAAAGATCAGGACCTGGTGTCCAAAATCCATTATTTATGAGAATGAGGTGCATAGAGTTAGAGTTAGAGATCAGAATGGAATAAAAATAAAACTCTGTATAAATCATGCATAACTATGTAGGAAAATAATTAGTGCCAAATTGGAGATGCTACATAACACTTAGTTGAAGCAAAGACAATAGTAACTGATGTTGGCCTTAATGACAAGTATAACATTTCAGACAAAGGCTATATAGAACAATGGTTCCTGAGCTGGGTTCAGGGACATGTCAGAACAAAGAAAACAGATTTTCTGATAGATGAATTTAGGAGTGATTTGGTGGTCCTAATTTAAGATAGTTCATTGCTCATATGAAGGGATTTTTTTTTTAAATAGTGCCTCTGAGATTATAGGATAACCCCTTCTGTGCCATTGTGGGAAGGAAGTAAGCCCATTCAAATAAACATTTGCTTCTGTTATACTAGACATTCCACCAATTAAAAAAAACCAAAATGTACTAGTCACCATCTTTAAAGCCCAATATGGCAAAAAGCCGGCCTACCTGTGGGAGCACCTTTCCCTAAGGAGATCTACCTGACTATTAGATAGATGGGCACATTTCTGGTTCCTTTCCCCAAATACTGCCATCTAGTCCGAGTCAGGAAACATGCTTTTCCTGTGGCAGCCCCTGCCCTGTGGAATACTTTGTTCCCTGAAGTTTGGCAGGTATTTGTCTTTCTAGCCTTTTGTAAAGCGCCTGGCTTTCTAATCTAAGCATCAGAAAAGACCAGATAATCACACATCACTGTGGATTAATGCCAATTTTTTTGATTTTATTATTGTTTTACAGTTTTTAAAATGATTTTATTGGAAGCCACCCGGGTTGTTTTAAAGTCAGGCAGCTATATAAATGTTTTAAATAATAAACAAACAAACAAAACCTTCCTCTTTGTGACTGCCACATCTACCTGCAATGTTAATTAAACAGAAAGCCAACTGACATGGTAAAAAAAATGGGAAAAAGAAAACAACAATCAGCAATGCCAAACCTTAGAATACGCTCTTTTGCCTGTTTACTTACTTGCAGTTTCTAATAATTCCTAGGGGGTAACTGTGTCCCTGGGTGAAACAGAGGAAGGGTTTTTCTATCAAATAACCATCCTGAATTTTGTAGCCTATCTTTAATTACTGTGATTGTGTGCTCTGCTCTTCTTCAACCAATTCACCACAAATGTTCTTTTGAAAACCCAGCCTAGATTAAAGCCAGATATTTTAGGCTGACCTGGAGGAGTGGACCCAACTCAAGTAATTTCACTCAGTCAGCACCAGACCATTTGTCTTGAGGGTCATGCCTGGATTCTGCCCCGTTCAGCAAAGATAGTAAAGAGAGTGTTGGTTTGGGACTAAATATTTGCTTGAACCAAAGGCTTCACTGTTGGTAATACCAAACAAAATCTGTGTCTCAAAGCCAGTGAGTGTGTGTGTGAGAGATTCCCCTTTCATGCTGCCCATAGACTGCATTCCGTGTCAGTTTCAACTGCACCAAACTCTTGTGAGGCAATGTTGGATCAATTTGAAGGATTCAGCAGATTGTGAGATTGCCTGCTTAGCTTTATCTGGGCAACTGCCAGCCTGGTCTCAGAATCAAAAAGGAAAGGAGTGCCCACACTCTATTCAGATAATGTTCTTGAGTGCATGGTGCCTGAAAATTGAAGGCGGAGAGGAGGTGGGGGTACCTAAGAGAGTCCTCTCCCAGGCTCCCAGTGCTTGCAGGTAGAAGGTAGGGAAGTGTATTATTCTATGGGTCCCCAACCCCAACGACACAAACCACTACCAGGATGTGCCTATTTGGAACTGGGCTGCATGAGCGACGGGTCAGTGCACACATGCATCATGGCTTGCGCAAGCTGAGGGCCAGCATGTGTACACACATGCGGACAGCTCAACTTGCGTAAGTCAAGCTGCACGTGCATGTGCGTGTGTATCAGCCTGCTGCTCGTGCAAGTCAAGCTGCATGTACAGGCCAGCCCACCGTTTGGGTGGCCTGTTTCCTCTCCACCCTCAGCTGGGCCACCAAGTCACAACAGTTGGAGACTGCTGCACGAGGGACTCTTTCTTGATATGTGTGACACTCCAAATAGTCAGGAAACACGTTTCAGGTAGAGTGACTGAGCAAGTCCTATATTGGAGGTGTCCCCAGCTTCCCCTCTGAAAAGGGACTAGCCTGCTTGTTGTCTGGGATGGAAGGAAACTGCCTGTCCAGGCAGGAGTGAAGAAAAGCATGCATAGTGGTAGTATAGGAAATGGAAAAAATAGCAAATAGCAAATAGCAAACAAACAAAAAAAAAAAAAGAGAGGCTGATAATCTGTTTTCACCACAAATGGGTGCTTTTAACTAACCTAAAAGCTAAATCCCTCTCTTGAACGGAAAAGAATGTTTCTTTAATTTAAAAAGGAGCTGTGGTGGCGCAGGAGTTAGAATGCATTACTGCCAGCCTTTTGACTTAGCCTTCAGAGGTTGGTAAAATGAGGACCCAGATTGTTGGGGGCAACATGCTGATTGTGTAAATCGCTTAGAGAGGGGTATAAAGCACTGTGAAGCAGTATATAAGTCTAAGTGTTATTGCTATTGCTAAAATTGAAGCAGAGTAAAAATTGCAAAGTTTAAGTTCTATAGAAGAAAAATGTCTGTTCATGATCTTAAAACTTAAGAGCTCTGGTCTTTTCTTTCTTTTCCTCTTGTGTGAGCCTATTTTTCAGTTGTTGATATATATATGTGAGGTGTGTGCATTTGGAGTAAGGGGGAATTGATGTGAAATGGTGAGTTGATTGCATTGTTGATAGCCAATGTATGAAACCTATTAAAAAAACATTCCTTCAGCTCCCTCACCTTATCTGACTTACAAACTTTCAAATAATTTGGAGGCTGAGGATGGGGGAGGGGGGGAACCTTTTGATTACTATCTCCTCTCCAAATGCATTTGGTGCCCCTTCAGCCCATGCTTAATGGGATGGGAATTTTGGATGGGAATACTAAAGGGAAATTAATAGCACCTATATATATGATGTAACAGTTTTGCCACCAGAGGAAACTACTGAAATAACCATTGGCCCAGTTCCTAGGTGATTCCCATCCAATTTGGCCTATAGAACAAAAGGAGAGCGTAGGTTTTTATCAGTTCTCTGAGGAAGGAATGTTTGAAATTCAAATAAAGAAGAATGTAAGAAATCCATTATTTCCATTATGGAGGATGAATGGATTCTTATCCATTATGGGAGAATAAGAAATCTTCCCATTGATGGGAAGAAAACAGCAATTTGTATAATCTCTTCCTTCAGCTGGAACACTTGCAAGCCAGGCTTGTGAAAACCAAGAATTACCAATAGTTTTATATTGGTTTTGTTTTTTAATCAAATATGATTGTGCATATACAACTTGTGTCGATCTGATTTTTCTGAAGCACAAGATATGCCCACCTATATGTACCCCAAGAAATTTCTTGAACAAGCTGTGTGTGCTCCCTGTTTATTTCTGTTCCCAAGTTTGTATGTGTGCATGTGTTTCTTCCTTTTAGCTCTTCAGTATAGAAGAAAGGAAGTAACATTTCTTTTCAAAACTTATTTTTAGACTTTGTGACTTTCTGCCCCATAACCCTGTCCCCTTCCCTCCTAAATTTTAGCCCTATTCAAGGCTTTCTTTCTTCTTAAATGTTTCCTTAACTCTCTTCTTTCCTGCCTTCCTTGATAAATTCTGCCTGTAAACTGTTCACATTACTTAAAAAAGTCTCACCCCACCTGCCCTACCTTTTCTCCCAAATCTTCCTGTACATTCATTTCTATTCCCCACTATCTACCTGGGGTTACACTAGAGACTCTTATTAAACTAAACAAAAAGGGAAAGAGCATCACCAAGTCTGAATAATTCTCTATTGCAGTTGCAGAACATTTTTGCGGCATTTAAATTTGCAAATGATGTATGGGTATTTGAAAGAGTGGGGGAAACTTGGTGGTTGCAATGAATGGGCGAAACCTTTTTGTTTTTTTTAAAAAATGATGATGAGCTGCTCTTCAAATAGTTTCTTTCTGCAAACTTCTAGGAGGGGAGAGCTTTGTGTGTTTTACTTTATAGTTCATCTTCGAGTCACTTGCCGCTTTTCACAACCCCCATGCCTTTCCCCTAATTCTCTCCTTCTCTCCAAGCCTGAATAGAACTTGAGATTTCTAATCACTTCAAGGTGACCTGCTAAGGATTAAAGGATGGATGGATGAGACAAGGTTTAGGTAAAATGAGGCTTCATAGAGCTTCTATGGACTTGCATGGTCTATCTGAACTCAAATATTTTTTTAACAACTTAGAGAGCAGGCCAGGGTTAGTTTGCAAGTTGACACTGGCTCTATAAACAATGCAGATATGGACTGAATAAATTTCTATGTCTATGCATAAATTTCTGTCTCTCAGATTCGCAAATCTCATTCTTGGAAATTACTAGGAATAGGAAGGTACAATACTAAATTCCTTTGCAGTTGAAGTAGGAATGTAATGGTCAATCCAAGTTTCACTTCGTGGTTATTTGTATTTACACATACCCTAAGCATACGCTGTCTACCTCTGAGCTTGAAGTGCACCTATTTGACTCTTCCTGGGGACTGTGGCAACAGGCTACTGCCCAAACCAGGTGATCCATCACCTTCTGGCACAAGGCTGGAAAAAAGTTCCCATCAAACATTTTGAAGGCTTCTTAAGTAGCAAATCTGCTTCCTGCTTCCTTCCTTCAATAAATCATTGAAAAAGTGGAGATCACCATGGGACCTAGCCATACTGAATTCTACTCAGCAATCTGTTGAGCCTCTCCCAATCTTTGCCTAGCAATATAACTTCCCCCAGGAGGGGAAGGTTTGGTTCTTTATTTGTAAAAGCTAGAACCTGATGTTTTTGTGCTGGTGGTAATAACTGAGGAGGAGATCTGAAATGCTCCAAAACATCAATGTGAAACCTTGGAAGAGTACTCAGTAACAGAGCTGGCACTACTAGGCTTGGATGTAAGATCTGTGTGTCCATATGCATATGTATATGGAAAATAACAATGGCTAATGTCTTTTTGACCCAGTAGATTTCAATAGGAACCTATGTGGAAGACTACAATCACTACAAGGGGAGTACTCCAAACTATTGATAGTTACAGCATTGAGCCCGTTTAAATCAAGGTTGAGGGAGTCAGAATTCTTGCCTGGCCCTCACCTGTGCCTCTTCTTCCTGTTGACCACTGCAAATACAGATAACAACCTACCTGCATTTCAGCTACTAGAATGCCATCACTAAATAGTAGTACAACTGTGGGATTATACACATAGACACACACCACAGTGTTATTGAGCAAATTGCTACCTCATCTATAAATTTCCCTAAAATAGGAATAGTCGCAATCTCCTGCATAAAATTTCTGTAAACATATACTGTACATTTAAGTTTTTAAGAAATACAGTTTATATGAGAAATACTTATTTAGAAAACAAATCCAACTGCATTAATTGATTTAATATGCTTGTTAGGGTACAATCTTCATAAGATCTTTTCTTTTTATAAGAAATTATGGAGAGCAGCTTCTCTAAGCATAGTATAATAAAATAAATCTGTGACTTAGACCATGCTTTAAAAAATATAATTAAAGACAGACATCTTTAGCAAGAAAATCAGGCAATGATTTTGCACTGAAGATATCTGTTCATAGCCAATAATACTACCCCATCCAATCCTCAGAAATATTTGCATGTTGCCTGGGAAGCATTCTCATCTTCAGAATGTCTTCACAATTTTCAGTATTTCTTATAAGTCACCCAGCTTTTTCTTCCAAATGACCAATGAAGAAAAAAAAATTCTGGCACCTAGCTAATGCTCATCATTTTTTTCACTGGAAAAATAAAATCACACCTTGCTTCTAAGTTCACGAAGGCTGATGGCAAGGAGACACACCTGAACTCCAGCAGGGAGAGACTGGGACAAGGCGAGAATTTCCATCAATGGGAAAATTTTCTGCCCTGCAGCTCCAGCATTTTGTAGTGTAAAACTATCTTTGCAATGCTAAAAGCAAAGTGGAGCTGAGTCAAAAGTTAATTAGCTCAGCTGCAGAAGATAACTGTATAGAAAGGGCTATAGTCAGGCAGGTAGAAAGGGCCTAAGGCTTATTAGGTAAAAGTGTTTGATCTAATGCAGGGGTGTCCAAACTTGGCCCTTTGGAGAGTGGTGGACTTCAACTCCCAGAATTCCCCAGCCAGCATGAGCTATAAATTTAAGCAAGTTGCTA
The DNA here is from genome assembly GCF_028640845.1 of Ahaetulla prasina. Classification (NCBI taxonomy): domain Eukaryota; kingdom Metazoa; phylum Chordata; class Lepidosauria; order Squamata; family Colubridae; genus Ahaetulla; species Ahaetulla prasina. Next base: position 137,785,051 of record NC_080542.1, on the reverse strand, counting down.
GTTGGAGAATTCTGGGAGTTGAAGTCCACCACTCTCCAAAGGGCCAAGTTTGGACACCCCTGATCTAATGGAATAATACAACAGAGTAAATAACTGAATCATATATTAAAGAGCAGGCATTATCTAACACTAAATACAATCTGAAATGAAATTTATCAGCAAGTAAAAGATGTAAAGTGCCTAAATTACGTGTGTGTGTATGTATACCATCTGTGTATACACACACACACACATGTATATGTATGTATATGTGTGTGTATGTGTATACACACAATAAAAGGTCATTTTATTATTGCAGTGACATTTAAGTTTGCATTGAATATACAAAGTGTGTATGAAATGCAACTAATGTCTAATGTTTCTACATCTTTCTAAAATATTTTGGGACTATATATCTTCCTTCTTTTTATTAGCAGCAGATGAATTACAGTATTCATCAACTCAGACTTGAACAGCTTTATTTCTGAAGACAGCTTGAGGCTTTAATAATTTTTTTTACATTTGTGCTCTCCATAATTCAACTTATCCATTAATTTCTATTTGGCTCATTCCATTGCCAAAATGCTGGTTATCTGATTAACTTATGTTTATCTTAGTTTTAAAATTATAATGCTATCTTTTCAAATATATGAACTATGACATATATCAAAAAGCACATGGAAATAATGGCTTCAAATGAATTTCACTGATTGGAATGTTTTGATTATAAAAGCAGTGTCATTTCCTTCAAATTTAGTCCTTCCAGATCCCACTAAAATGTATAAATAAAGCCCTGAATATTTAGTTTTATTTTAATAAAATATATACATACATACACAAAGAGAGATGAAGAATTGACTAGGAAAAAATGATTAGTCATACAAACCAACCCTTGGTTGAGTAAAAAGAAATCACCATGCAACCATCAGCAACCAAAGGTCAAAGGTCCTTAGAGGCTCAGATAGGGGGTTTCCTTAACGTCCCTGCAGAAGTCACAGTTTCCAATGATCACTTTTGTGACTATGCAACTGGGCTTATATTACTAGCTGCAACATCACAAAAATGACACTGGCAACTGCTAATTAGCTGGCAAAATAAGAATTTGACCATTTTTAAAGTGAGCAGTATTAATAAATGCCATTGCACACAGCAAGCAATGATAGCATAATATATATTTTAAGCAAAGCCCTCACGTGTGATGCTAATTATCTTTTAGCTTAGCAGTGTCTCTTTAAAGTGTAAATGCGCTCCCTCTGGGCTCAAGAAATATTTAATTACATACTATCAGTGCATGACTAACAAGCTGGTCCAGAGTTAAAAAGCTTAGTCTATTGTGCAAAATGAAATTAGGATTCTGCAACCATTAAACTGACCAGTATTTTGAGAAGGAGCAGCTTCACCTTTCAAACACTGCATTCTGGCTAGATATTTTAAGCTTACTGAGGGGAAAAAACCTTCCTTCCTTCATCAATATCTGAGAGCACAATATATCAAACAGTGAAGAGCTTTTAATCCCTTAGTTTTAATTCATCTGTTTAACATAGTACAATCTATTCAACACAATAGTCTTTAGCAAGTAGGAACAAAAAAAGCACAAAGTTGTTGTTTTCAAAGTCCAACGAAATATGCTTAATTAAAACTTAAATAAAACAAAACAAATATATCTGGGGCAAATATTTCTTGGTGATGAATTATGGTTCTAGGGCATGGGGTCTCTATATTAAATATCTCTATGTACAATATACTTAAAAGTAAATATGAACAGGAAATCAAACCACATCAAAAATAGTGATGGGGTTGGGTTGCATTTTGTAAGACTAATTTAAGAACCTAATTCTATTATAAGGCGTTAATTTTTCCAGATTATAGAATAATAACGTATCAAAATTGTTAGATATAACTGTAAAACCAATTCTATTCAAGAAAGAAAATTAAGATTGATGAGAAATTAATATTAATATTCCTTAAAATTGCTTTTGGCACACAAAGCAGTATTTCATCTGTTTTGTCTTTTATAAGGTAATAGAATTATAATTTAAAAGCAAAACAGAACTCATCCCCAAACACTTGTGAGTAATTTGTAATGAAAATAAAAATAAATTAGTCTTACTGAAAAGATACACTTGGTTGTCTGATAAGATGCATATCCACAAAACTTTTAATAGCTTACTTGTATTTTTTGTCTTTTAAATCCAGATGGATTTCTTCAAGTCACTCTTTTATTTCCTTCAAAATTTCATTACACATGGAAGAACCTTGCATAAGGCTTGTGGATTTTATCCTTAGACACTGCAGTAAGAAGCAATTTTAGCCATACCATATCTTAGGGCTAGCATTCTGCTTATAGATAAGTACAGACTATTAGTTGGTAAATGTCTGTTGACTGGAAAATGAATACATGAAAAAAGCAGCAGAAGATAGCTGCTGTAATACAAGAAATGTACAGCACAATGACTGTGAATTGAATCCAGATTAATCATCAAGCTTAGATATTATCTAAAATAGTTTGAAAAATTTCTTAAGACTTTGAGTGATTGGGCTCTCAAGTCACTGTGGATTTTTTGCCACCACATAGACCTTCTCTGTGATGATCTTAAGACTGCTCATTGATTTAAATAATTAAATTAATATTATATGGATGAAATACTATATTTTGTGTATATGTAATCTTTATCAATAATAGAAAAGCCTTTGAGGGAACATTTATAAACCATACAATTTTATTAATCACTATGTATTTTGATGTACATCATAATAATGTTTACAAAGTGCTAATTCAACATGTACTTATGTATTTATTTTAATTCTAACAGCATTATTTGGAGGAACTTCAATATAACATATTGAAACTTGCACATTTCAATATAATGTACTAAAATTTGCATTTTTCAATGAATGTTGTGGGATTTTAATGAATTTGACTAGGTAACATTTCAGTGAATCTTAAAACTGATGGGGAGTGCTTAAGACACAGATAAGAGTTTCAGAAATTATTTAAAATATTGAGATATAAAGAAAGAAATACTAATCCTTTGTCCCAAACTATTTTCTCAATCACTTTAAAATAAATGAAAAAGAATTTAAATGTCATTAAAATAACCAACAAAACATGGGTGGGAAACAGTGATTAAATGTGGGAAAATGTAATTAATGATGTATCTATGCATTACTAGGAGCTTGATGCGCAGATCAGTGCAATGAAGAGTTTTGAATCTGTCTTTGGAGCTGGTAAAGAGGTTAAATTGGTAGACTTGTATAGAAAGGATATCTGTATAGCTTTTTTCTAATCTATGGAAATTCAGCCTGGGAGTATATAACTGGGTGACGCTTAAGTATTCACCTGTCAATCTGCTTCAAAATAAAAAACTTTTGCATCTCCATTAGGCCCCAGTCATCTTAGCTGTGCTTTGATTATTCTAGATACAAGAAAGTATATTAGAGTTGAAGTTGCTGAATGCCTAGAAAAATAGAACAATATAACATTGCCATATGAAAAATGAGTTTTACCTCGAGACAGACAAATATAGTAGCTTCGGTATAAATTGGCATGACATACATAGATATATCCACCTAATATGCTTGTTGTATATGCCTATTTAAAGAAAGAAAACACTTGTACTTACATGGAATTGTTGGTTTAGTTTTTCTGCAAGTGCATTAATTATGATGTTAAAAGTCCCAATTAGCAATTTAATTATTTATACTGGGAATGCTGGCTATTTGCTGGCTATTTATATCTACAGCAATCTTTCTCAAGCTTGACAATTTGAAGATGTCTGGACTTCAAATCCCAGAATTACTCAACCAGCTTGGTTGGCTGGGGAATTCTAAGAGTTGAAGTCCATACATCTTCAAGTTGCCACAGCTGAAAAACATTGGTCTACAGCAATAGTGTCAAACTCATGGTGTCACATTGTCGTCACATGATGTATCGTGACTTTTCCCCCTTCGCTAAAATGGGGGTGGGGGTTGTGTGATGCATCTGGCCTGCGGGTCGCAAGTTTGACATCCTTGATTTACAGTATTTATAAATCTACTACCATCAGTTTTTAGAAGCAGTTGACATTCAAAATATTGACGGATTGGTTTTAGGACTGTGATAGTAAATGGATCATTCTCTGTGCCACATTTTACTAGGTGAAACACTAGAAAATAGCATATTTTGACCCAGGAGAAGGAACAACATATTAAATTCCCTAGTCACAATACATTTGTACTCTACATAACAAGTAAGTCTATCACAGACTTTTATCTGCCTCATCATCAACTATAAATTGCTTAAATTATTTTCAGGCAGTACACAATTCTTATAACCACTTTTTATCTTTGGAATTAAATAATTATTTCTACTGTACCTGCGAAAATCCAGAAGGGATCTTGTGGATGCAGGAACTTGTTGATCATGCCAGGTAAGGTAATGGAACTGGGTTACTGTCCTAGTCTCATTGCTTTGAAGATTTTTCAAGTAAAAACTTCTTACAAGGAAGTCTTCACACCAGATGTGTTCAGAGACCAGATTTACCTATTATAACATAAAAGTGCAAAACTGAATCAACTATAGAATATAACTAAAAATATAAAATTCTATGTGAACTTAATTAGGGCATGACTGAAAATGTTTCAAGTTAAAATGAAATATACTGTTTCAGGGATCTTGTGGGAATTAAAGCAAAAATATTTTTGAATATTTACTCTGATAAAAATAATATACCTTTTGCTAAATAAACTTATTATATTTTATACGGTGATTGCAGAAGTTAAATAGTGGGCATTTAAGAGTTACCACTTCCTTTTTTACTGGCAATATATGCAGCATCACAATATATGCAGCATCACAATTTTTCCTACAAATTATGAATCCAGTTGTTTTAAACTGAAAATGTATAGGATGTTAGAGAGAATGTTAGGCTTGCAAATAGAAACTTTTTTCCTATTTAACCCATTAAACAGTTTAAGAAATCTAGTTTCTCTTAACTTATTCTATTCCATCTGGAATAAATATTAAAATGTTAAAAGTGATGTTAAATAGAGTCTTCCAACTAACCCTCACAAATGGATTAACTAAACTATTTTGACTTAAATAAAATGTAAAACTATATGATAAACTTTTTAAAATGAGATACGTGGATGCATCATTTGCTCTTGGAAAAATAATAAGGCTCAAGATATTTGTTTGCTAAGCAGCCTCTTATAATTAAAAAAGTATAAGCAGCCTCTTATACTTATATCAACCACAAACATTTGTGCTGCAGTAATGCTCAATTGCAAAGCAAATCTTTGTAGATGTAAGAGAACATTACTTGCAACACCTTAATTTTTTAAAAAATTACTATCAGAATAAATAATGGAAAGAACCAGTAATCAAATTTAGCATCACAGTTTATGTATTCCTAATATAAAATTTCACATGTCCTTGCAAAAATGAATATTACTGTATTGCAAAATACTACTGACGCACTGTTGTGATTTATACCACATATTAAAAAAGTTAAGCAGAAGTTAGTTTCTGTTAACCTTCTTAAATCCATATACTGCATCATAATACTATCTAAAATTGGAAACAGTACAGGGAGTTCTTGGTTAACAGTGATAACTGGGACCGTTATTAAGTGAAGCTGCTGTAGATTGAAATGTCATGTGCCTGCATTGTTTAGTGATGACAATCTTGGCAGTTTCTGTTGCTGTTATTAAACAAGTTTTGCGGGTTATTAAACAAGGACCTTCTTGTAACTTCCTGTTGTAACTTTGAGTCAGATTGCATGAGTCATTGCTAATTGTGGATTATCAGTAAGGGAATCATCCTCAAATAAGTCACTAAGTGGATTTGTTTTAAGGGTACATTTGAATTTATTTATTAATTCTGTTTACAACAATCTTCCTCATCTAATAAAGAAATAAAGCTGTGAGGAATAGAAGAATGGTCTAAATTGTAAACCAAAACTCCTTGAAAACATTATAAAAATAGAAATAAAAAAATATGTGCTATCCTCAAGACAAATTCCTGTTCTCCCCTTCCCTGAAATTTCAGCAATATAAGACCTAATAGTGGGTTTGCTTCTTCCTCATATACAAAGATAATGCTAGCTCAGGCAGAGTGGAGTAAAAGAAAATACTGCTGTATTCAATAGCTAGGACAATTTGACTTATATATGTAAAATTACTAGAACTTGCCCATTAATTATCCAGCAATCTTTGCAACATAACCACAGAAAATAAGAACCTTCTGTAGTATGTTATATACAATAGTAATAATATGTTGTAGAGAGAACAAAATTTGCAGGTGATCAAATCACCCATATATGGCAAACAGTGGTCAGGCGAAGGATTTTTAAAAATGTAAAAAAAGAAAAAGAAAAGAAATCCTTTATAATTAGTTTACAATTAAACTGAGACAATGGTCATGAAAAACAAGCTGAACAATACAGCCTTCCTTGCTGCCTATGAATGATGTATAGATCAACAAACTTGGTGATTATAAAGCTGCTTATTCTTTTAGAAATTATACTCATCCAAATCTAGCACCAAAACTAGACAGCATTTCTAGCTCATGGTTTCAAATCTTGGCAGCGAAAATTTGCTCCAATTTGCTTTGCAAAGAAAGTTGCTGTGATTACATCAAAGCAATCTCTTTCTCTCTTTCCCTCCCTCCCTCTGTATGTAAATAAATAAGTTTAACTTTAAAAAAATAGTTTAATTATCACAAGAATAGATATTTTGAAACATTGTGGAATTTATAGTAGCTGTTAAATATTTATAAGTTCTATACTATTATAAATATTAACTCCCTTCTTATTTGTATTTTAAAGTATTAGGAAAAAAAAGAAAACTTTAAAAATCTTTTGTACATTTATTTAAAATCGGAACAAAACTGTTTTTCGGCTGAACATGCTGAAAATCAATTTTAATGAAACTGAAATGATTGAAAAATCACACAATTTTTGAATTTTATGGTAAGTCCTTAGTTCAGTTTGCAGGCCAATTCCATTAAGCAATATTTTCCTCTATACAAAACGAAAACCACACGCTTACTGTCAAATTTACAAGCAGATATTTTCTTTAAATACCTCATAGATATGGTAGAGATTTGACCCTTCATCTGGCCAATAGTGGTAGCACTGTTTGAGTCCATTTTCAGTGAGAGGGGTCAGCATGACAATAACCACACAACCATTTTCCCAGACCATCTGCAGACAAAGAAAGACACCATGGTTACACTATGAGTGCCTAATTACTGCATGATGTGTGTAATTACTACACCCAGAAACACAATTGAAATTTATTCCATTCACAGGAAACATATTTCATTTTCATTAGACATTTTTCTGTGCAGCTGCTTCCAAATCATTGAATAAAATGGAATCATATGAAATATTAAAGAATGTCCAAAAAATTTCTATAAATATTTATATATATTTATATAAATATATTTTATAATATGTAAAACATAATGTAAATTTTATATATTTCCTCAAAATACATAGCTATTACCAATATATGAAATTAGGGAAGTTTCAACTATTTAATTATTCTGCTAAAGTAAAAAAACAAAGAGAGAGATTTCTAGGATGTTATTTAAAAAAACATTAAAACAAGCCAAGACAGTGTTTCCAAATAGTTATTGAGCAAAAACCATCCACTGAATTCTTAAGAATCTGTGTAATCATTAATATCTGCATTATGCCATACTTTGATGCTATATTTGTATGCAGTTTTGATTGTATTTTTATTAGCATATAAAATTACCTGATGAAAAGGAAACTGATCTTTGTGCAAAGGGTCACATTTATTCACAGAAATGTTTATAAGCAATTGTAATATAAATAGAATTGAAATGTAAATAGAAAAAACAACAAAAACAGAATATTTGGATAAATAGCATAAAGCAGTTACATTCAATTCAAAGATTCCTTTTTCTGTTCCATACAAATTTATGTTTGTCTTAATTTATTAAACTCATAAATTAAGTCCTTTTTTAACTCATTAAAAAAGGACAACAAAGAATGTTCTTTCTGCGCCAACTCAGTAAGCTCAAACTGCCCAAGGAGCTGCTGATCCAGTTCTACAGAGGAATTATTGAGTCTGTCATTTGCACCTCTATAACTGTCTGGTTCGGTTCTGCAACCCAACAAGAAAAACACAGACTTCAGAGGATAATTAGAACTGCAGAAAAAATAATTGCTACCAACTTGCCTTCCATTGAGGACCTGTATACTGCACGAATCAAGAAGAGAGCCGTGAAAATATTTGCAGATCCCTCGCATCCTGGACATAAACTGTTTCAACTCCTACCCTCAAAACGACGCTATAGAGCACTGCACACCAGAACAACTAGACACAAGAACAGTTTTTTCCCGAAGGCCATCACTCTGCTAAACAAATAATTCCCTCAACACTGTCAGACTATTTACTGAATCTGCACTACTATTAATCGTTTCATAGTTCCCATCACCAATCTCTTTCCACTTATGACTGTATGACTATAACTTGTTGCTGGCAATCCTTATGATTTATATTGATATATTGATCATCAATTGTGTTGTAAATGTTGTACCTTGATGAACGTATCTTTTCTTTTATGTACACTGAGAGCATATGCACCAAGACAAATTCCTTGTGTGTCCAATCACACTTGGCCAATAAAATTCTATTCTATTCTATTTCCTTTGATTTTCAGGACATTTTAAAAGAAATATTTTGCTTAAAATACTTGACAGCATTAAGCAAAGGCAAAACATACAAATCTAACAATGCTTGAAAATAGTATTTTTTTTCTTTTTTGAAACGTATCTGCCTACCTTCAACTCTGCAACATATTTTCAAATTTCTGTTGAAATCTTTGACTGTACTTACATAACAGTCCCAGTCACACACATTAATCATACTATTATCTAGCCTTAATCATAGTTTCCTACCATTGAATCTGGCAGCATACAATTCCAAGGACATGGGATTTGGGGACATGTAGAGTTTGTCCCAGTTTTGTCAGTCCTGCCTCCCAAAAACCCTTGCATCAGGAAGGAACAGACCTAGCTTCATTTTGTGATGACATCTTCCCATCCACAATATATGTGTGTATCAAAATAAGCATGGTGGTCATGGCAATGTGACCATACCTTACTCTTTTTTGAACTATTACCATCTGGCAGACGGTACAGAATAATAAAAACAAGGACAAATAGGCTGAAAACCAGCTTCTACCCCAGAGCAGTAATTATATTGAATTCTATTGTATAGTGTAATATTAATGCAATAACAGGGGTTTTCAATCCAGTTATATGGAATGTGAAGGATGTGTGTTTTATTTTTTTTATGTATAATGTACACTGAAGATGGCATTTAATTTAGTTGTACAAGGTGCAATGACAATGAAGTAAACTAAACTAAACTACTTTGTACACATTGATGCTGTTCACAGATATAAGGGGTAGAATTCTTATAGGGATACTGTGATTACCATATTTCCTGTTTAGAACCCCTTCCTGGTGCAGATATGGCTGCTTCTTCCTCCTTTGCTAGGGAAGCAGCAGTGAGTGTGGCTTAGGCAACACAACACATCAATATTTCAGAACAGCTTCTTCTGGTTGCTGGGTTCTTCGCAATGAGTTTCACAATGGAGCATTGAGTTTTCATAGCAGTTCTAAATTCTCTTTTCTTTACAGGTATGAGGTATGGATTTAACTATTACCCATTTTCTAGAATTTAGGATTCATACAACCCAGGTGACTGGGAACATAATTGCCCAAACACAAATTTAGATTAAACCCATTTCCCCCCTGTTGTTTTAATGCATTCACATAACATTTCTCCATAACTTAACTCAATGAATCTGGCTACCAAGTATGGATCATTTTTATAGGTCCTAGGGAAATACCTGGATAGAATATTTCCTTATTATTTGAGAATGGTTTGAATCTTTGGGCTTTAGGAAGTGGACAGAGACCTTATGACTATGAGCTCAGTCACCTGCTCTTTACATCTAAAACTGCCAAGGAGTTGTGTGGGTGGATTCTAGCAGTGATGAATTCTTCTTTGAGTGGTTATTCTTAAGGAGACACTGGTCTACCCCATCTTCAAGAAATAACTGCTGGATCCTACCATGTTGTGCAGCAGCTACAAAGGATTCTGGTTGAACCAGATTATCTGGACCTCTTTTAGTCAGGATTAAGACCTGGGTATGGGACAGAAGCAACATTGGTTATGCTGTTGGATGATCTCTTGACCATTTAATGGCTTTTGATACCATTGACCATGGTATCATTCTGGATTGGCTCCGGGGATTGGAGATGGATGGCACTACATCATGCTGGTTCTTTTCCTTTCTCTTCAGTTCAATTATAATCAGTGGTAATTGGAGGAGAGTGATCACATTCTTAGTCCCTATTTTGTGGGATCCTGCAGGGTTCAACATCTACATGAAGCCACTGGATGGTATCATCCACTATTATGGAGGGAGAGGTCATTGATATGCTGATGATATCCAACTATACCTTGCTGCCTCTGCCTACAGAATAAGTGAGGCTGTTGACCTCACATCCTGGAGATCACGGAGATCTGGAAGGGGAGCAAAAAGGCTTCAGCTGGACACTGACAAAACTAAATGACTGGATTTTGAGGCCATCTAATTCATGGATTATGCCATATTTGGTACTGGATGAACTTGCATTTTCCCAAACAGACACAGTGTGTGATCTGGGATCCTCTAAACTGGAGACATCTGCACAAAGAGCAGGTAGCAATCATGGCTACGAAGGCTTTAATACAGCCTTGTTTTGTGTGCCAGTTGCACCTGTTCCTGTACTGGGAGGCTCTGCTCACAGACACTCACCCTTGTCATTTCATGTACAGTAGTATATCTACTGTAATATGGTCTACAAGAAACTTGTCCTTGAAGAATATCAGAAAATTTCAGCTGGTGCCAAATACAGTACGACAGACAGCTATGCGTGCCCTAAAATGGCGCATGTTACACTTCTGCTCTGCAAGCTGAACTGTTTGCTAGTTTCCTTACAGGTCCAATTCAAAATGCTTTACCTTTAAAGGCTTCCATAGCATGGGGCCAAGTTATCTGAGAGACCACCTCCACTCAGTACATCTACCCATCCTATAAGGTCTAGCTTAAGAGATGTGATGTGGGTCCCATCTACAAAAGAATTTCATCTGGTGGAAATAGAAGATGGGCCTTTTCTGCCTGCACCGTGCAACATCTTCCTGATGTGCAATTGGCCCCATCCTTGAGATCCTTCTGGAAGTGTTTCAAAATATGGCTGTGTCAGCAGTATTGGTGATCTCAAGGAAAACATAATCTAATCAAGATGACTGCATTGTTTTTAGCACCTATTTTTTATTATCTTGCTGTTAATACTGATGTCTTTTTAATTGTTTTAATATTTTGATTTTACTATTGTTTTTATTGTGAGATGCTTTTCTGTGAGTTGCATGGTTACATAAATACGATAAATGAGTATGCTACATGTTCAGCAGTAGATACTGTATAAGAATCAGCTTTCTGCCTTGATAACCAATACTAATCGCACAAAAATGGAACACTAAACATTTCAACAGTAGAGACCTTCAAATTTCTAGGTTCTACCATATCTCAAATGGGTGACCTAAAATGGACACCCAACATCAAAAACGTCATCAAAAAAGCACAACAAAGAATGTTCTTTCTCAACAACTCAAAAAGCTCAAACTGCCCAAGGAGCTGCTGATTCAATTCTACAGAAGAATTATTCAGTCTGTCATCTGCACCTCAATTACTGTCTGGTTTGGTTCTGCAACCCAACAAGGCAGACACAGACTTCAGATGATAATTAGAACTGCAGAGAAAACAATGGCTACCAACCTGCCTTCCATTGAGGACTTGTATACCGCACGAATCAAAAAGAGGGCTGTGAAAATATTTAGACCCCTCACATCCTGGACATAAACTGTTTCAACTCCTACCCTCAAAATGACGCTATAGAGCACTGCACACCAGAACAACTAGACACAAGAACAGTTTTTCCCCCTGAACGCCATCACTCTGCTAAACAAATAATTCCAACACTGTCAAACTAGTTACTAAGTCTGCATTACTGTTAATCTTCTCATCGTTCCTATCACCTATCTCCTCCCACTTATGACTGTTTGACTGTAACCTTGTTGCTGGTATCCTTAAGATTTATATTGACTGTTTCCCTACGACTATCATTAAGTGTAGTACCTTACGATTCTTGATGAATGTATCTTTTCTTTTATGTACACCGAGAGTGTATGCACCAAGACAAATTCCTTGTTGTCCAATCACACTTGGCCAATAAAGAATTCTATTCTGTTCTGTTCTATTCTATTCAAAAACTATACCCAGCTCCATTAATTTACACACACCAAAGAATAAACTATATATCTTACTTTTAAGCTATTAGTGCTAAACACATAGCACATACAAAAGATTGGACAGAGAATTTGGTTTTTCCATCATGTGACAATTTAATATGTCTTTAGAAGATACAGCAGCTCAATGAAGCCATTACAAAAATGAGGAGATACATTGTTTTTATGAATGCAATAAAAGCACAATGATCTAGGTCATAAACTAATTATTGAGCAATTGCTTGTGTCACCCAAGTGCAACATTATGCAAGCCTACTTATTCACAGAAAAGAAAAGGAATTCTTACAGTTTGGCAATCCTTCTTATTGGCTAAAAAATATATTTCATTAGAGAAACTGCTTCAAATCTCTTAAAATTTCCTTTGAGCATAAATCTTAATGAAGTTAATTTAAACAAACAATTTTGAAATTACCCAGGAGTATAATATTTCTTATATGTCATTTTATGTAGCAGCTGACACTCAAAGTTAACAATACTGTGAGTTCTTTGACTCCCATTACAACTATATGTTAACACTTTGATGCCTATAATCTTTCTATGCTTGAAACAGAAGGATCTCTTAGCCTATTTCGTTGAGCTATTATTTGAGTAACACAAGTTTTCCAGCTTTATGTATTTCTTTCATTGTTACAAATAACCCCATTCAACTTGTTATCCACCAATAATTTAGCATGTTTATTTATTACATTTATAATTTAACTGTCTGGAGAGCTAACATAAGCAGAAAAATATTTTTTTGGATTACATTATCTGAAGCATTCTAGCATTCATTCATTGTTTTAGGGCAAGAACGTGAAAAGTTATGCTTAAAATCTTATCTATCATGCTCAGTATTTTTTTTTCTTTTAGCCCTTAAAAATTAATCCAAATCATAAACAAGTATACCTATGGGATTATTTGTCTGAAAATGGCATTGTATCTTGGTCTCCCTCTATATGTGGGAAAAAAACCAACCATTTTAGAATGACACAATGTGGGGATTGCTTCTTTAACTCTGATGTAAGACATTTAATGGATCCTTCAATTTGGTCACAGTGACATAAAGATGAAAAGAGTAAATAGGCCTCCTCAGCAGATGTTAACAGGATTAGAACCCAAATGAGGGTCTCCAAACTTGACTCCTGATATATGTGAGGTTCTCCACTGAATTCAAAATCTGAGTCACTTTAATTACAACTATTGCCAATAATTACCAAAAAAAGAAATATTTACCTGGTGTTTCTGATTTGTATGCCAAAACTTTTCTTTTGTCACCACCCATTTACTGCTTTAAATTGTTAAAGTAATGTAGGCAAGTACTGATGTTGCAAAATTTTTATTTAATTTGCCTATGGTTTTTTAAATAGAAATTTGAACTTCATGCTTAATACACATTTGAGTTTTTGAACATGTTCAGATACAAAGAACAGCAAGAAATATAATTTTTCATAATATTATGGATGTTCAAATTCAAACATCTGGAAAAGCTAAATTTTATAGCAGGGGTGTCAAACTCAAGGCCCAGGGCCCAGATCTGGCCCACCATGTGGTTAGATCTGGCCCACGAGGCTGTCCTGGAAACAGTGAAGGACTGGCCCACGGTGCGTCAGTCCTGGCTGGCCAACGCCCTGATCTAAAACTTGCTGGCAGCCATCTAGATCAGAACGCGGTCAGCCTTAGATACGCCCTGGATTCAGCAAGGGGCTGTCGCCAACCCTGGATACAATGGATCCCTCCAGCCCCACCTGGCCCACCACAGCCCCCCCCCCATGTGAGCAATGTTGAGCTAGCCACAACTATCCCAGCCATGCCCCCCCCGTCCCCCAAGGTCAACCCCAACCCTGATGTGGCCCTCAATGAAATAGAGTTTGACCCCCGTTTTATAGTGTTCTTTACCCCAAGATGTATTTAATCATTCCTATTATCATAATTTACCCTACATTTAATAATTAGGGAGTTATATAGATTTACTTATGACCAATTTGTAATTTATTATTCCAAAGAAATAAATTGAGGCTCAACTGTGACTGTAAAATATCACACTGGATAAATGTCCAAATGAAACTATGATAAGAAATGTTACAGTATACGCAAATGTTGATGAGTATTTTATAGCTGCCTTAAAATTTACTTTTCAAATCAGTTTTTATTTACAAAAATATTTTTTGCATTGACTAATTGCGATTATGATTTGTTATTTTTTAAAATACTTTTTTTATTTTTTTTAACATAATATACACCATACATATTTTGTGGACATTGTATTGACTGGGTCAAAGCTTTTTTAAACAATGCTAACAGTAATAATACAAATAAGTATGCATAGTCCTGATCTCCCAACTTCAACAGTACCATTCTCTCTTTATAATTTTTTATAATTTTTTCCATTAATTCATTTAAACATAAATAATATTTCTTTGCACCATGTATTTGTTATCCCCTACTAAGTTACTAATATTTAATATTACTCATTATTCCACCATAATTTCAATAACCCAAATGTCTAGGACTTCTAATAAGGCCAAATATTAACAAAAATTAATTAATCCCAGGAATATAGCTCAAAATCTCCACAATTTCTAATCCTTAAAAGTTTAAGTTCATAATATACTTTAACAGACTATTAATAATAATACAATTAGATTACCTAATCCTAAACTTCCACCTACTAAGCTTAGCTTATTTTTAATTATAATAGACTCTATTATCTCTTAATATGTATGCTACTATTTTCCCTATTTGTATTTTCTATTTTTTCTTTTCATTAATATATTTGATCATTATCCATCATCTCTTAACCTTTGTGGAGTTCCATCATTTATTGAGTTTTTAATCACCCTTTTATTTCTCTCTCTTGGAGTCTTATAACTCTTTTTGATAATTTTATACCTACTGAACATTCCCTTTGGGTTGCCCTTTGTCTCTTTCTGCTGTCTTATTTGAACACCCATTAATAAGACTAAGGCTACCTTAAAATTTACTTGAAGGCTACTTAAAATTTTTTGAAGAACATAAAACATATATCATATTGTCCTCCTTTCATTTAACTCAGAGAAGTAATGCCAACAATATATCTTGCATTTCTAATTAGATGTAGTAAAAAGTGTCACACGGCGAATGAAACCTTTGTTAACTTCATGTACAGTCACCTTGCTTCAGTGATAGTCCCATGGAAGCTACACATATACATATAAACAAGCACTACTGACATATTTGAAAGTATTTGTGTGATATTTACAAAATATGAGTGTTTTAATGATGTACCTCAATCCTAAACCAGGTTATGAAGCTTTAAATGATTCGCAAAACTTGCTACTTTATTACATGTTTGGTTTAGCCTCAGGTTTCAGACTTTTGTTAACATTTTGCAGGTGTAGGGCCTTTTGTTGCTTTAAATTATATTCATATTAACTAGCAATTATCATGAATGAATGGACTCCAAAACATCCTAGAGAGGTTTAGATTATCAACTAATCTACATAGCATATCACTAGAATATGCTGGTGCATATTACTTATCTTAAACTAAGCAATACTGTCAATTCTGAATTTAATAATTTACATTTTATTTATTTAGAATTTTTAAGCACTCATTTAACTTTTCATTATAAACTCACATCTAACATAATTTTAAATGTTTAGTAAATATATTTGTGTTTAGGACTACAGCCATATATGAATACTGTTTGTAATGGCAACTGCCTTTACAATCCACTACACTAGATATCAAATTCAAATCAAAGAATAGAATACAGAAACAAAATATGTAATCACATTTCACTGTTTTCCAAGAACAATCCTTTAGGCCAAGAAGGAAACTAAGGCACACAAATTAATCCTGGCTACAAATCAAAGCATTAGGGAAGAGAGAATGCAGTAAGATAGAAAAGCAGAATTTAATTATTTTCTTTCGCTAGACTAACTAGAATACATATTTCAAGAAAACAAAATGAAGGAATAAAAAAAGAAAAAGAAAAAAGAGCTGAACAATTATAGAAGCAAAAGATTTGTGAAAGCTGTTAGCCTTCTGAAATTAGTTTTTAAAATGAACAAAATAGCCTATTTGCACTGTCCCCAAAAACAAAATAATGCTTCCCATTGCCATTCTGTAAATTCCTGACTTTACTGCATCACAGGCTCCATATAAAGAAGCCAAATCTACTCACTCACCCTCTACCTCTGATAACAGTTACTCAGAAATAATTAAGCAGAAAGCAAAGGCTTAATTTTTCTTATTTTTTCCCAATGAAATAAAAAGCCAGTCAGATCATTATATATGTTCTAAAATATAATTAGAAAATACACCATTGACTATGAATCTTTCATTGAACATCCGGCTTTCATTGGATATCCGACATGATCATTTTGCTTGGGGAAACAAAGCATTCTTCCTAGGTGTCTTGACACCTGCACTCCTGGCTCTCTGAAGGAATGTACTAAGGATGCATATCCATTTCTTTGAGATATTTAATTACTAGGAACCACTTTCCTGGGGTAGGATGGGGTGGAGGTTCTATGCAAAAATGTACTTAAATGTAACTTTAAATCAAAGAAGATACAAAATGTTCTTTTCCATTTTTTTCCTGAATTTAAACACCCATCATACCAGTCTTCTCTTCTATTGGTAGCCATCACTCAGCCAACACAGGTGTTGTTCAGGGCTGATGAAGCTCAATAAAAATTCGAAGAACTTAGGCTTTTCTTCCCTTACTTTAAAATGTAATGTATTATAAACTCTCATCTAAGAATGAATTAGGAACATATAACTTAAAGCTCTGTACAACTCTCCCAATTTGCTTGCAAATCTCGTTCTCTTAGTTCTTAGGACTACATCCAAGAAAAGATATTTATGTATCTTCTGAGATTATGAAAACTCCCATAATACAACCAATCCAAGATGGTACCCTACAGATATGTTACAAATTGATTTTTCATAATCAGCGATAATTGTGGGGTGGGAGTGGGGAAGAAGAAAAGTCACATAGATCGCAGTAGCTTTGTAACCCACCCCTACCCTTGTTGTACACAGATAGTCCTTGATCCACAACTGGGAGTCACAACAGAAAACAACCTGCAGACTAGTACAACCATATGAAATCACTGTAGCACACAAATCAAAGCCCTCCAAAACATCTTAATAGTGTTAAACAGTGTTTCACCAGTAGCACAAGAAGAAAAAAAATCATCACCAGGAATCATCTATAACATACAATATAAGCATTATAAGAGAGACAGGCAAAAGACTAGTAAAGTGCATCTATAAACACGATGAAAACTCCTTGATTTCACAATGTGAGACAGACTTAACCAAAGTTTCAACTGGAACACTGTGAACATCCCAAACCTAGATAAATTTTTTAAATGTTAGAGAATTCCTTGAAAGCTAGGCCCTCAGACAAATCAGTCGTCAATATGCTCATAGAGATAAATCACATTTACACATTCAAAAGATACAATAAAAAAGCTAAAAAGGAAAAATAAATCAGAATACCTCCTTGCCAGCAATCAATGCCCAGATAAACTGGGATTAACATCAGGAGCAACAGCAGACAAATAATCAAGCGGCAAACCCTAATCAAGTAACTACTAACTCAGACAAATCATCAAGTAGTGAACAACAGCCTAATCAAGGAATTACCAAGAAGAAAACAACATCCCCACCAACACCAACAGGGCACGGAATTATAGATAAACCAACAGCAAACCCCACTCCCTTCTAGCATTGACGATGTTGCCTATCCAAGTAATGACCACATCTTTTAGTAACCACAATCTACACATTGCTCTTGTTAACTGATAATCAAGGGTCATTAAATGAATATTCACCCCAATTCAAGCCATTCTGAGCTTGGTTGCTCTTAGTCTGAGCCTCAGTAAGATAAGGAACTTTGCTGGTTGGCAAAACAGCCACAAAGCAGTGTGACTCTGGGAAAGCTTGTCAGGCTTTGGGAATAAGCAGCTGCCCCACTCCATCCCAGCTATAGTTACCCTTGCCCCCTGCACTTCGAGTCCCTGCCATTCTGCACTCTTCTGCCCCAGCTGACCTTTGCTATCTCCTTGCTCTGGCTGCTGACAAGACATGCCTGGCCTACTCTGGATCAGGTTGGAGCTGGGAAAACCAAAAAGCAACCGTAGAATCGCAGTGGACTGGAATTTCCTTTCCTTTTGCTGCTTTTGGTTTTTCTTTTTTTCTTTTTGGGAATACAAAGCCCTGTTCTGGGCAAGTGTTCTTTGCAAAAGAACTGTTTCTGCCTTTTTTTTTTTTTTTTGGCCAGTGCAAAGCCCAGCCATATGTTGGACATGCCTCATCCACAGTGGGAGCAAGATGATGATGAAGGTCAGTTGGGGCCATTTAACACAAGACTACTGATAGGACAATACTGGAAGAAAAAAGAGTTACCTACAATAGAAGAATGGATACTGAAAGTTGCTAATTTGGCTGAGATGGCTAAAATCTCAGCCTTTTTGAAAGATACTACACAAGAAAAATATCTAACTGAATGGAAAAAATGGATTGAATATACGCAAAATAGGTATCAGATTAAGAGATATCAGATTGCTTTTGAATGATTAGGATGTATTTATCTTTAATTTGTATGGGGGAAGTTAGGATTTGAGAAGGGAGGGAGGATTATAATTTGTGTTAGGGAAAATTTAGCGAATGATTGTTTTTTCTGTTGAACTATACCTTGTGTTTGTTCTGGGAAGTTGGGGGGGGAGAGGGAGCAGGGTGGTTTTGGAGGGAATGGGGAGGGGATGGAGTGGGGGGAGGGGAAAATTTTTTTTGTAAAAACTTTTTCAATAAAAAAAACCACAATATTGCAGAATTCATTTATTTATGGCAATCAGAAATTGGTAATGGTTGTAAATTGATGTGATCATGTGATTTTACCTGTTATGATTTTGATTTCTATCGACAGAGATGCCGTTCCATTTTTTTCCACAAGAAAAAAAACGAAATGTATATGCTGCCTAGCTTTTCAGAATGACATGGGGAACTTTTACACTTAATAAATAAATAAAACTTTGTGTAAAGCTTTTCATCATGTATCTGGTTGTGTCCATTCTTCTGACTTTGTTCCATCACTTCTGCTAGGTTCAGATATCTCAAATGGCAGTTTAAATATTTTTCTGTTTACTTCATACATCTGTGGCTAACTTTGCTTCAAAAAAATCACACTAATAATTCTATTAAATGAATCACATACAGTATTTAGAAAGAACTTGTTTTTGACCAGGGAGAGCATATTTTGATCTGATCATTTCCTTCCTCCATATCCATACTATGAATACTATGAAGTAAGTCTATGTAAATAAACACATAATCAAATATATACACTAGCAAGATTATGTTGGTATTCTATTGGAAATTCACATTATTGTCAACATTTAATATGATTTAAATACAAAGTTTTGCAAATGGAATTTGCAAATAAATAAATAAATAAATAAATAAATAGTAAATTTACCTGCCAGAAGTCTGTGACAGTAGAAGGCAATGGACCCTGACCAGCTATATATGCAGGGTTTCTAGGATCATGGTCCATCTATGAAAAAAGGAAACGGGGTGGGGAGAACCTAATTAAAAGTGTTCAGCAAGAGAAAATGAATTCTGACATTCTGGATTATATTTGTGAACTAAGTTAACTAGGAAAAGTACTTCTGCTATTACTTGAAGAAAGCAAGAACACAGTATTTCTTCCTGTATTAAAGGAACACTTTTCCTAAACAAATTACTGATACTAGTCTAATATTAAGATATCCAACAATTAACAAAATTTGCAGTATGAGATCATTTAAGGAACATTTGCTGACAAAATGCATTTATACAAGGGTTTGATAGTCTCATAGCAACATCGATGCGGCTTCAAACATTTTTAAGTATTGAGCATTAGGAATGCAGGGCACATCTAAGTATTTATTTTATTTCCATCATAGTACTCAAGGGCATAAGCACATAAAAACAAAGCAGAATTGAAGGAAAAAACCCTCAATCCTAGCTTTTCTGCTTAGTTCATCTGATTAAAATATAGGCTTCTAACCTTCAACAGAGGAAGTTCTGTTTAAAGAGATTAATTATTACATCTGCTTCAAAGAGTGGCTGAGCAGAAAAAAAAATAGAATTTTCTCAAACAAAGCCATGAAGAGTAAAATAGGATTTTACGTGGTTACAATGAATGTTTTCAAACCGATGGGTGTGTTTTCAGGTCCTAAATCTCTGGCCCCATTATCCTAATAAGGACAAGATCAATGGATGGGAATTAAACTACAATAAAAACAACAAAAAACCATTGATAATAACTCTTTAAAAAATTAAATATACACACATGCAGGAGTACGGATAATATTTTGCTTGTAGTTACAAGAACACTAGATCTCATTTAACAACTGCACTTATTATATCCCCAAAATA
Organism: Ahaetulla prasina; assembly: GCF_028640845.1. Lineage (NCBI taxonomy): Eukaryota > Metazoa > Chordata > Lepidosauria > Squamata > Colubridae > Ahaetulla > Ahaetulla prasina. The sequence goes on along the minus strand of NC_080542.1, from coordinate 137,764,306 downwards.
CAACAAAATTTAATACTAAAAATAGATGAAAGCATTTAATAAACCAATGGAACATTTGCAAAATACAAATCAAAGCAGTCAACTAAGTAATTATAAGATCCAAGTTCCAAATCTCAAAAAAAACCCAAACACTTAAAATGTTGTTCTGAAAAGTTGCTGCTATTCTTAGCAGCAGCTGTGCTAAGAGAAAAACAAATAAAATTAACACATCTGGTCATGTTTACTTGGAAGGGCTGACATTAATCTAGAAATGCCCTACTGATTTTTTTTAATGGACCAGCAGAGTTTACAGCAGTCAATATCAGAATAAGAATATGGATCTTAACAGTGTTTAGTCCAAAACCAGAACAGTTTTGCTAAATTTGCCAAACATCCCTTGGCTAAATGTGCCAAGGTCAATTTTTGCTAGTGTTGTACATGTACAAGTCATACCATCTGAAATAATTTAATACAGATAGTCCTCAACTTACAAAAGTTCATTTAGTGACCGTTCAAAGTTACAACGGCACTGAAAAAAGTGACTGATGACCATTTTTCACACTTATAACCATTGCAGCATCCCCATGGTCATGTGATTTACATTCGTCTGCTTGACACCTGGTTCATATTTATGGCAGATGCAGGGTCCCAGGGTCATATGATCCCTTTTTGCAACTTTCTGTCAAACAAAGTCAGTGGGGACACCAGATTCACTTAACAAACCCAAGTTATTAATTTAACAACTGCGGTGATTCACTTAACGAATGTGGCAAGCAGAGTCGTAAAATATTGCTCACTTAGCAATATAAATTTTGGGCTCAGTTAAGGTCATAAGTCAAGGACTATAAATTATAACGATCTTGTAAAATTTTAAAATCATTCAGTTCCCAAATTCTTTTTAGGAATGTTAAAATAAGTAGAACTATCTATTATTTTAATCATAACAGGAGACTTCAAACTCACATACTAGCATAAAGAAAGCCATTTTCCATTTTTAATAACTTCTATATTGTGGTAGGGAGGGGTTATTAGAAGGAGAGGATAAGGGTTAAAACCTCTTCAACATGTGCAATGCCTTCATTCACATTAAGGGTGTGTTTTTATTGAAGGTAGGCAGCACAATAATGCAGTTAGGCAACACAATATTAGTCTATGGCATGTATTACATATAACACATGTAAATAGATAGAATGACTCAGTTCTTTATGAAGTCAGCAGTCCTAATCTGACTGTTTCTGTTTCAGAAAGTAGTTTCTGAAAATATTTCCTAAATTAGGAATCTGTAACTGAATACACAGATTAAAAACAGTAATAATGGAGCCATGATAGAATGCCCTAGAATTTCATTTTTTTAAAAATTTGCTGTTAAATTTCAATTAGAGAGAAAGGGTCAAGGAAAAGGATTCAATTCTACTTTATTGTAAGACTATATTAGCAGAATTTTGCAAGTCTGAAACTACAAATTTTCCCACCAATTTTTAACTGTCTGATCAATTAGGACAGGTCCTTCCAAAGGTTCTTTTTCTGACTATTACGCAACTGCAGGCTTCCCTCTTGTGTCTGATCATTCCCTAGGTCTGGGGTCTCCAACCTTGACAACTTTAAGCCTGGAGGACTTCAACTCCCAGAATTCCTCAGCCAGCTTTGCTTTGCTGGCTGGGGAATTCTGGGAGTTGAAGTCCACCAGGCTTAAAGTTGCCAAGGTTGGAGACCTCTGCCCTAGGCAGTATCTCTTCCGCCTCCCCATCCCTCAGGGTCATTTCCACATACCATTACACCTAGTATTTATACTTGCAACAAAATAATAAAAAACCAGTCTGTTGGAGAAGGCTAAGAAAAAAAATCTGTTAATGAGGATCATAACTAAGAGATATCAGGGCTTACATTAATCTTATAAAATTGGGAAAGATTTCAAAGCATTTATGATAAGGATCTGCAACAAACAGAAAGACGCAGAAACAAAATGAAACAATGAGCAGATTTTATGAAAATAAGTTGATTTTCTAATCTGCCTCTTAGTATTGACCCAAGAATTTGAAAATTATAAATGGTGTTATATTGTCTGTGCTGAGGGTTCCATATTGACATGAAGAGTATCTGAGCATGCTGAAGCAGACCAAATACTTAGTAAAGTCAACCAATTAGCCAATCAGAAGACTCAAAGAATAGAACATGAGCCTATTAGCATTTCTGTTCATATTTTTCAGCAACTAGTACTGAGAAGAATAAATAGTTTTATCAATTTTTCTTATCATTCAACTGCAGAAAGGCAAGTACAAGTAGTCCTCGACTTATGACCACTACTGAACCCAAAATTTATGCTGCTAAGTGAGACATTTGCTAAGAGAATTTTGCCCCATTTTACGACCTTTCTTGCCATAGTTGTTAAGTGAATCACTGCAATTGTTAAGTTAGTTACACGATCGTTAAGTGAATCGGGATTCCCCATTGACTTTGCTTGTCAGAAGGTTGCAAAAGAGGATCGCATGACCCTAGGACACCGTTATAAAGACGAACAAATTGCCAAGCATCTGAATTTTGATTATGGTCATGTGAAAAACGGTTACACACTAGTTTCAATGCCATTGTAACTTTGAATGGTCATTAAATAAACTGATAAGTCAAGGACTACCTGTATAGACTTTGCCTTCCCATTTAGTATTTCTTTCTTTCTTCAGGCTAGATGAGAATGAAGCTGTCATATATATTTCATTGTAAACATCTGAAGAGAGTGTAAGTGTAATGCTCAAAATAGGTAAAATAATGCAGAATAACATAATTATTTAATTAATCACGAAGGCAATCTATATCTGTAATCCTGGCCTCTTGGGTAAACAGGCAGGATAAAAAGTTGTATAAGGTAAAGGTAAAGGTTCCCCTCACACATAACTTGCTAGTCATTCCCGACTCTAGGGGGCGGTGCTCATCTCCATTTCAAAGCCGAAGAGCCAGCGCTGTCCGAAGATGTCTCCGTGGTCATGTGGCTGGCATGACTCAACGCCAAAGGCGCACGGAACGCTGTTACCTTCCCACCAAAAGCGGTCCCTATTTTTCTACTTGCACTTTTTACGTGCTTTCAAACTGCTAGGTTGGCAGAAGCTGGGACAAGTAACGGGAGCTCATCCTGTTACGCGGCACTAGGGATTCGAACTGCTGACCTTTCAATCGACAAGCTCATGATCCTAGCCACTGAGCCACCGCGTCCCATTGAAAAAAAAAGTTGTATACAAGTAGATAAATCCAAAGCACCTTATAATCAATTGTAGCATTCACATGTATAAATCATTCTCAATTGGATAAGGAAAAAAAATAGAAAAGGGCAGCAACAGCATTGATGGACATCATGATAAAGATCAAAGTATGGGATGCTCAAGGCAATATAAAATAAAAGTTGGCTGAATTCAAAATAGTTGCATTCAAAATACTAATTTTTTTTTGCTTCACAAAATTTTCATCATTGTGGCATGAAAAGTGACAATGTGAGCTAATCTATTTTTTTTTTACATGATAACTATTATCAAGGATCACTTGAAACAAAACATAAGGAAGTTTTTAATTATAGCTATTTCTGCCATACAGCATGTTGTTATGTTTAGGGATCACATTGAGGCATCTAGAAAGCTGAGTTGTTTTAATACCAAGTTATATTTCCAACTGACCTGAAATAATTTAAAATTAGATCAGTATTTGATATAAATTCATTACAGCAAATTATATTTTATTTTTTTGAAATTCTAATGTTAATTTTTACTGTTTATGTTGCCCACAGTTGATACTGTAGTGATACAATTCAGATTCTTATTTATAAAGACAGTGTTATTTTTACCCTTCTGTTTTAACATATACTTCATGAATATTTATGTACACTGAAATAAAATGCAACAAAGATGATTAGGGGACTGGAGGCTAAAACATATGAAGAACGGTTGCAGGAACTTGGTATGCCCAGTTTAATGAAAAGAAGGACTAGGGGAGACATGATAGCAGTGTTCCAATATCTCAGGGGTTGCCACAAAGAAGAGGGAGTCAAGCTATTCTCCAATGCACCTGAGGGTAGAACAAGAAGCAATGGGTGGAAACTAATCAAGGAGAGAAGCAACCTAGAACTAAGGAGAAATTTCCTGACAGTTAGAACAATTAATCAGTGGAACAACTTGCCTGCAGAAGTTGTAAATGCTCCAACACTGGAAATTTTTAAGAAAATGATGGATAGCCATTTGTCTGAAATGGTGTAGGGTTTCCTGCCTGGGCAGGGGGTTGGACTAGAAGACCTCCAAGGTCCCTTTCAATTCTGATGATGATATTATTATTATTATTATTATTATTATTATTATTATTATTATTATTATTATTATTATTAAAATAATTTTTAAAAACAAAATACTTAGTATTAAAAGAAAAACAAAAACAAACAACATACTGTGGATGTTTCATGATTGCTGTTGATGTGATTTTGTGATTGGCATGTGTTATCTACTTAGTCTTTCTACATTGTCCACTGTTTCTAAGTTGGGAGGTTGTAAAAATTATTTAAATAAATAAATGATATAATTTAATGCAGGAAATATATCCTACCTAAAAAAATACCTTTTTTTCTGTAAGATGCAATTCAATTCAAACCATTTTCATACCAAATTAGGATATTTTTTTCATCTCCCCTATTGTTATATCGCTTTTAGATTTAATATTCATTTTAATTACTTAGTTTTAGACAATTTTAAAGCAAAACATTAGGTGTAGGTGTGCATGTATGTGGGTAAGTTTTCCAATTTATACTAACTTGAAGTACATAAATTTATTTCAAGAATGTTCTCCATGTAATTTACATAAAATTCATAAAGGCTATTTTCAAATTAGCTGACTTGAAATATAACTGTCAATGGTTATCACTTGGTTCCATCTTCATATTATTATATATCTTACATGGCTTGAGCCCCCTAAAAATAAAACTAAATCTAAAATGTATAGAATATAAATAAATTTGGGCACATATAGAATATATGTGCCCAAATCTTGCACATCTTCATTTAAAAGAAAAAGAAAAAAGATAATGGAAAAATAGGGTTAATTGCATTTCATTAAGGTTCTTTAAAAGAAGATATTTAGAAGAGAGAAATTAGAAAGGGAAAACGTCTTTTTTTACAATTCAGAATAAAGATAAATTATTTTGCTGTTTTTGAATTATTTCTATTTTTAAATACAGGTGGTAAGTAATGCCATTAATTCATATATTTTGAAATGTATCCTCTGTATATCATTATAGTATATATTAGCTATATTGACACAATAATCATCAGTATGTATTCACAATATTAAAACAAAGTATGTTGTGCTTGGAAAAAATATCAAGCTATTCACATTCTCAGTCTCACTATTTCAACAGCAAGAAAACTGAGAGGTAACCTTTATTTTTTTAAAGTGGCTGTTGTTCTTCCCTTTCCCTTTCCAAAGCCCTAGAAGAAAAAGCAGAACTCCCATTTATTTTCATGACCTCTGATTTATAAACAAAGGTTGTCCATTATTTACTACTGGATGATATCTCTGAAATTTAATGAATACTAACTACAAATATGATAGATGTAATACTGCAGAGTCAGAGTTTCCTTGTGCTATAATTGCAAGCTTTTTATTCAGTTGCTGGCAGCAAAGTTATTACCACAGTATTTTATGATATTTCAGAAAACATGAAGAGGTTCCAACTTAATTTTATGCCAAAGAATTTTTAAGCATCTTTTCTATCCAGTTTTACATTAGAATGTTCAAAGAATCAAGATACGTGGTTAGTTTTGCAGAGCTTGAACATGGAACGTTTCAGGTTTTCTGAGAATGTATGTACATATGTATACACTAAGAGGGAGTTGGTAAGTGGTTCTGATAGAGACATATGGCCAGGGGGCCAAGTTCTGATAGAGACATATGGCCAGGGGGCCAAGTTCTGATAGAGACATATGGCCAGGGGGCCAAATCATTCTGTAGTGTAAAGAAGCCCTGCCCACCCCATCTATTTCCCATATATAACTTTACTTGTTTAGACTCAAGCCAAGGTTGAGTGAACCCCAGTTGGAAGCTGGACCACAGACCCTAAAGCTGGAAAATATACAATTATAAGCATACCCATGAAACCTTTTCCAAAGCTTAGATGTAAATGCATCATGTACCATTCTGGGTTTCTCAGGCATTTTGCATTTTGCACATTTTGCACAGTAGAATAAACAATCTACTCCAGTTCGTATTTTCTAGCTTTAGTATTAATCCTTTGTTTGGGATATCCAAGTAGTACAAAAATAACAAATCAATATTTTACTGACATGGTAATTATTGGAAGTTTTTTAAAATGGAACAGCAATTTTTATTTTATGATAGATTTTTTTTAACAGCAAAAAAAAAAGTTTCCTCAATTTTTATTTTTCCCCGCTCCACCACTGGCTTATTACTAGAGTGGTATAAAGAGGACACACTGAATTTATTATTTGGCCACAGAGACAATAACTTGTGCATAGCTAAGGCTGATGACACCCACAATTTATCACTCATCTCCCTGTTAATTGACTCTGGGTGGGTTACAATAATATAAGCTTTAGTTACCCTTGTGGTTGTAGCCCTTGAATTTTGACTTTTGTTGGGGAAGTACAGCTCTTGGGTTTGGATAAAATTACTTCAGTAATTTCCTTATATCAGGACAGCCAACTTAAAAGCGTTTCCCATTGTAGATTGACATTTCTGTTATCAATTTTTTACCCATTCATTCTCTGGCAAATCAATTGGTCAATTTTTCTAAAATAGAAGGTACTGCTGAAAAATTGTTGTGTATGTTACCGAAGACAAACGGATGTATCAAAATTCGATGCTATAAGTGATATTGAAGAATCCAGAAATATTGTTAAAAAAGTAATTATTGGAAAACAGAATAGGTTTACTTCAGAATTTCTTGATATATTTGTGTAAGTGTTTTGTTATTTTTCAGCAAATATTTTAGGTGGGCTAGGTGCTTATACGCAATTTTAGGCCTGTAAAACTGTAGCAGTGAAAATTAATTAAAAGTAATATTGGTGATACATTTTTATCTGTATGTGAAATTTTTTTTATTGTTTTCTTTTCTATGTCTATTTTATATTCCTAGTTACCAGTTTGGATTTTTCTGATCAATCTAAATTTCATATTTTTAATTACTTGTAAATGATAAATTAAAGACAATGAAAAAAATCCATTCACTAGGATTTTAAATCTCATCTTTTCTGCTATCCTGCACCAGTTCCTTTCACCTAGTATAAGTTAGATTTGCAAAGAACACACATACACATATGTGCACAGATGCACGTGTGTGCGCGCGCACACACACACATTTTAACAAGATTATCATTGTGAAATTGATAGCTTATCTATAGAACTTGTTTACAAAGCAAAGCATCCTCAAACAATATTTTAAATATATTTTAAAAATGGAAGCAAGATAAAATATTAAAGCTGCCTCATACAGGACAGCAATTTATTTCATTCAATAAAGGAATAATTTAATGCAGTACAATTGAACTGCTGCAAAGCCTATTTTGTTATTGGAAAAAAATTGCAAGTAACAAGGGATTGCTTCTATGACTCATGCATTTTGAGGCAAAATGAAGCCAAATTTTATTCGGGATTTAGTTTGTTATATATAATAATGGCTACAAAAATTGGCTGAAATGCAAGGGAAAAGCTAAAATCATTTCCAGCAATGATGCATGAACTCTACAAAAACTTCACATTTTTATTGTTGAGGTAGTTCACTTCCAGCAGGGCTTTTTATGCAATAATTTTTATATCTGAATAAATATACAACTGTTATTCTGCTGATTGGGATTAGATGTTGGATAATAAAATGTTTCTGTATCCAGAGCAGTTGGTAGCACATAGTAACTTTACTTTATCTGATCACAAAAAAGGCTAGTTTTCTTCAGACTGTACGCTAAATAGAAATAAAAACAAACCAAAACCCAGAAAAATCTGATAATTCAAAGTACATCTGAATTATTTCCAAGGAAATAATTGTAATAACTTCTTATAATCACCATGAGTCAGTTTCAGCTCAAGGAAGAGTACCTTTTTAATCTATGATATGTTTCTAATAATGTTCTGTTAATTGAGAAAAATTAGTCATGGGAAAAATCAAGCTGTCCGAAATTATTGAAGAGAAATGGTTAAGTATGTGCTCCCTGTTGATAGCACTTCATTTATCTAAATTTGTACATGGTAACATTGTTAGAAGAATGCACATTTCAACTATGGTAACTCTGAAGAAAATTTGCAACTAAATAGCAAACTTATAGCCAAAATCACAGAAAGAAGATAATGAAATTGTGTGAAATATACATGGACTACAAAATTTAGCTTGGACATTAGGCGGCAATGTGAAAACATTCAAGCAAATATGAAGACTATCAGATATAATTTTCAGCTAAGACTGAGCTTATTCAGCTAAACCTTCCATTGACTATTACTTAAATTTGCAAGCAAAGGTAGTTGAGAACATAAAAACTGGCTAATTTCAAATAAGGTAGAATGGTCTTCATGTTAGGCACATGTTTCCTTTCGTTATATCCAATTAATATAGTTATTACATACTCATACTTATATATATGCTTATATATTGTATAATTATTTTATGCTTATTTTTATATATACTCTGTGACAAAATAAATAAAATAAATAAATAAATTAAATCAATTTTGTTTTTTAAATTCTAGAGTTGAACAATAAAGCATATTTGCCCTTTCTCAAAGGGACTTGCCAAAGTACATAAAAAGATTTAGGAATTTTGAAGTTGTAGGTTTTAGGACTAAAGTTAGCAACAAAAATATTGTCTTTAGTAAATATATAATTATTTCAAGGTACATGCAGATACCAGGAACTACAACCATGATTTTCATCAAAATAAAATTTATACTTTTATTATAATTACTTAATTAACTGTATCATAATTAACCTTAACTCACTGTTCATAAGAAATTTCTTTTATACTTACAATTGGACTTGCGTTGATGTAGTCTGAATTGTCATGACTATTTTCAGCTTTCAAACATATCCTGCAATGATCATCTTGCCCCCACCCCCCAAAAACATTGTTATTTATACTGTTTATATGAATAGATTAAAATATGCATATTAAAATAGCTATTTCAAAGATTGAACTCAAAAGAAAATATTTTTTAGCTTGAAGGGAGAAATATTGTATACTTGAGCTGTAGCATACTTGCTTTTAAACATAGAGTTCTCTGTGATTATTTTAAATAAACCCGAAACAAAGCATTCCTGTTGCTGTTAAAACAAAAACAGAATTAAAAACACCATATTGGAGTATGATATCAACCCATCTGCTTTACTGAGCTATTTCCTTACTTCTCTTATTTGTTAAATTGAGATCCTACTTTTTCTCTAGGGCAGAGGTAAGTGAGAATCCCTTCATTTTATTCCTGCAACAATAACCCCATGTTGGGCAGAAAGAAAACTACAGGCCCCAATCACTCAGCTGACTTAAAACTAGATTTCTTCCATTCTAATTCAATACTTTAAAAACTAAACCATTAAGATATTGTAATGAAATGTGTAAACGACCTTGAGGAACAAAGGGAAGAGATACTACCTAGAAAACAATCAGAGAATAGAGGAAGGAGCCCTCAGTGGCTTAAAGTCAAAGGATGACATTTAGAAAGGATCCACACACAGTTAAAAATGGCAGATGGAAGTTTATATTTGCAGATTTACAAGATTTGATAATGTAGCCTTCTAATAAAGTAGAATAAATTCATATAGTTCTGCTTCCTGTCTGGTTTACCTGGGAGGACTGACATCAATCTTGCAAGTCTAAAAGTATAAATGTGATCCATTAGTGCAAGTCCTTCCTAAGTTTCTTTCTCTGCCTATTTAACCACTGGGGCCTCCTGCATCTTTTATCTGATTACTTCCCAGGCAGCAACTCTTCCCCTTTTTCACCACCCATTCCATTACAGATATTTTATATTCCCATGGCATCTCAAGCTCACTGAACAGCTAGTTAAAGAAAATAAGAACAATATGATGTTGTTGATCTATATGTTAGTACTGCTCGTTGCATGGAGCTATCGTATAGCATGACTATAATGCAAAAATAAAATAATACATGACAACCAGAAACATTGAAACAGACCATTTTAGTAAATGTTTCATATAAACATATGCTAAAAATGTAAGATCTCTTTCCCTAAGCATTTACATCACATCTCTGACTCTTACGTCGCTAACTAATCACCAAAAAAACCTTTTTCATTAGTTATGCTGTCTGGAGTTGCTATACATCAGAAACATGTAGGGAGCCAAATCTTAATGTAACTATCAAATTCACTAAAAAACCAAGTATTTTCTTTACTGATAAGACTATGGCAAGTTTCAAATTCAAAATTAATTAATTAATTGATTTGATTTTGATACCAACCAACTTCAGATTGACTGTGAATACTCCTGCCCATGCCACCTTTTTGTATTTGGCGACTTTTGTAATCATAAAATTTAGAATTTTTAAAAAAATCTGCCCCAATGCTATAGGTAATCTATATTATTGTAAAATACAATATTTTTTGAATTGTAAATTTTAGCATTCAATAGTCTGACATAAAGCAGATAAAATGTCATCAGCTAATGAAATTGGCATAACCTATTGGAAGGAAGATATGGCACTTTTAGACATACTAAGCCTTTTAGAAATGTGAACATCTAGATGGCTGTGCTTTCTATAGTAACCCAGAACCACAAGAATAGAATCTTTGTAAGCTTATCTGTGGATGCCAACAGGCATTTATTTATTCCAAATGAGTAAGTGAAGCAGTTTGTAACTGCAAACTGAATTAGATTGTTTATCCCGATAGATAAAAGTATGTTGAAAAGCTAAGATGAATTATCAATATAACCTCTGTTGTATTCAACCAACAGAATGAATGCCAAAGCTATGCAAAATATTACTTGCTGTAATCAATATAATGCAAAACAAAAATGTATTGTGAAAGTTGCACCAGTGTAAAAGATATGATGCCCAGGGCAATATACTAATACATTTCTTTACCTGTCCCACAAAGATGACAAAAACATTCAATATTAGATAAAGAGTGAAGCAATACTGTAAATAAATTACTTAGTTTAAACTATACATACATGCTACTATAACTTGAGAGCGGTTTTTCTGGATATTTTCTTCCTTATGGGCATTGGTAGTTGCATTAGGCTCAGCTTGATATGCACAAAGTGCTTCCCACTCTTTTTCTAGACGATTCTTGTTTTTCAAATGGTCCTCCATGTAGGCCTGAAATTAAGAAGTCTAATCAGAAGTAGCAGGCTTAACATATTCAACACTTGCTATTTCAATCAATACATTAATGAACTGTAGAGAACCACATTGGTCTAATGGTTATGGTGCTGGTCTGGAAACCAGGAAACTATGAGCTTATGCCTTATGCATGAAAACCCGCTAAGTGACTGGACTAGTCACTCTCTCTCAGCCAACAATTAAATCTCAGGTGACAAGCCGGTCAGTCAGTTTTTGTTGTAGCCAGTGGTTAAACATAGTTGATCTGAAAAAAGCAGACCCTGCACTTGTTGGGAAATGCTAGGAAGAAAAAAAAAGTGAATGTACTGAAAAGTAGTAAGGCACTTTGACTTGAATGCAAAGAAGTAGTAGACTAGTTGCAACTGCTATTTAGTTTAGTTTACTTTATTGTCATTGCACATTGTACAATGAAATTAAATGCCATCTTTAGTGTACATTATAACTATAAAAATAAAACACAAACACACATCCTTCACATTCTATATAATTGAATTGAAAACCTGATATTGCATTAATATTGCACTATACTATAGAATTCAATATGGTTATTGCCCTGGAATAGAAGCAGGTTTTTAGCCTATTTGTCCTTGTTTTTATTATCCTGTACCGTCTGCCAGATGTTAATAGTTAAAAAAAAGGATGCCCAGGATGAGATGGATCTTTGAGAATGTTTTGAACTTTCTTAAGGCAGCAGGAGCTATAAAGCTCTTCCAAGGAGGGGAGAGGGCAACCAATGATCCTCTGGGCAATGACGTTAACCCTCTGGAGTGTTGTCCTATCTGCTACTGGCAGACCGTACACAGGTGCAGTTAGTTAAAATACTCTCTATGGTGTAGTGGTAGAAGGTCACCAGCAGTTTTTCATTCGTTTGCTGAATTGAGCAACATAGAACCAGAATGAAGGAATGAATGATTGTTTTTCACTGACCAGATACTTAACAGACTTGGGTTTCCTGAAAAGCAGCCTATATGGCAAACAGTGACCTGCAGGATTGTCTAAATGAGCTTGTGCTAAAAGGCACTTTTAAATTGTGTTTTGTTTTGTTTCTCCTTGGGTTTTACATAGAATATTGAATCAGTTTCTTTATGCAGCGAGATCATAATTCCAGGATTTATGTGGGATTGAATCCATAATGTTCAACCTTAGATGCCATAGTAAAAGACAGGAAAAGAGATAGGTCTGAATTTTTCTTTCTAAATTTTTGTGTGATTCCAAGTTAGATGGCTGCATGTGCAGGAATTTAATGGTTTGGCATATGTGCAAAAATAGTGCAGATAAGAAATTCTACCATGATCAAGCAAAGCAAAAAGATTCCAGGTATTTAATTGTAGCAACTATAATTTCTCTGACAGAGTTCAGAGCAAAAAATTTTATTTTTAATGAACGGTAAGATCATCATAAGAAATTCATTTTCTATGTTAGGATCAGTCCTAACGTAAATAATTATAAATAATTATTGCTAAAAACAATGTGGGTATTTCAATTTCATTTATATACTGTATATTGTATAAAGAAAGAATATTTTTGGGCCAATGGTAAACTTTGACATAATGAGATATATCACTGGTCCTGTCATAGCACATAAATACACTAGTGAACTTCAGAGACAAATAATTTATCCAACAAGTAGTGTATGAAGGGGAAAGGGAAAATAATCTTGCAAAGGAAAGGAAGGAACGAAAAAATGAGGAATAAAAATAAAAAACAGCAGAAGAACTAATCAAAACATTGAAAAAAGAGCAAAGAAAAATGAAGAAAAAAAGGAAAACAGAGAGGAAAATAACAGAAATCAAAGGAAAGAGCTAGAATGATTAAATAAAGAGATGCAGTACTTAGGGAGGGAAAAGAACTCTTTCATTTTTAATACTCTCCATTGCTCCAGCTCCCAATGTATTCACTAGCTGTTTCTTTTCTATATCCTACAACTCCCCTCTTCTTCATAATTCAAACTTCTTCCTGGTACTCCTTTTCTTGTTGTTTCAGCCTACCTATTATTCTGTCTATAGTTATTCTGTTTCATCTTATCTATTACCAGTCTCTCATTTACTCTATTTCTTTCCAGCTCTATCATCATCATCATGCTGCCATTATACCCAGAGGGTATTCAAGGTAACTATCAATACAAAAGTCTGTGTGTGAGTCCTACATGTGTTTATACAGTCAGAAGGAAAGGCTTTAAGTGAAAGACTCACCAGAATAGCAGATAAGAAATTTATTGATTTAATTTATATAGCTGCCCATCTCAAACAAATGACTCAATTTAGCTTAGTCTTCATGGTCATTACAGTCATATCACATAATATTCTCAAAAAAACATATAAAGAAGAATTGTTAAATACCTTGCTTTAAACCCAGTGTTATTTGATCATCTAATAAATGAATAAAATAAATAAACCCAATGTGTTTCTTTAAAGTGCAATAAAAAGCAGAATCATGGAATGGAAAACCTGCCCCCACCTTGCTCAAGCAGGAGACCCTACACTATTTAAGAAAATGACTGTCCAATCACTTCTTAAAAACCGCCATGTTGGAGCACCCACAATTTATGAAGGGAAGCCATTGCTGACAATGAGAATAAGTTAATTGTTTTCATTGTCAGGAAATTTCTCCTTTGTTCTAGGTTGCTTCTCTCTTGATTAGTTTCCATCCATTGTTTTGCTTTCTTGTGCTTTGGAAAATAGGTTGACCCCATCTTTTTTTGTGACTGTCCCTCAAATATTAGAACACTGCTATCATGTCACCATTAGTCCTTCTTTTCATTAAACTAGACATACCCAATTCCTGCAACCGTTCTTCATATATTTTAGCCTCGAGCCTCCTAATAATCTTTGTTGCTCTTCTATGCACTCTTTCTAGGGCCTCAACAACTTTTTTATATTGTGACGACCAGAACTGGATGCTGTATTCCAAGTGTGGTCTTACCAAGGCATCACAAAATGGTACTAATACTTCAAATGATCTTGATTCTATGCCTAGGTTGATGAAACATTGCATTGCATTGCCTTTTTTTCTGGTTGCAGCATACTGCTGGCTCATATTTAAATGACTTTCCACTGGGATCCCTCTCACAGTTAGTGCTAGTGAGTCAGTTTTCACCTATTCTATACCTGTACATTTGGTTTTTCTTGTCTAAGTGTAAAACGTTACTTTTCTCACCACTGAATTTCATTTTGTTACGCAAGGCCCAATGTTCAAGTCTATCGAGATTCTTCTGACCTTGAACCTGTCTTACTGCAAACACCCAGAAGCAAGCAAAGTTATAACCAGAAGCCTACATGGATGTTAGCTATTCCTGCCAGCTTGGTGTCATCTGCAAATTTAATGAATTCCCCTACTATTCTCTCATCTAAACTGTTTATGAAGATACTGAAGAGTACTCACCTTAAAACAGAACTTTGGGGTACCTATTGCTTACTTCCGTTAATGTAGTTCCATTAAGGACTACATGCTGAGTGTGATTTGTTAACCAGTTAGAAATCCATCTAGTGGTGATGCTGTCACCCACATTTTTTCAATTTATTAAGAAATATATTGTGGATTACTTTGTCAAATGCATTATTGAAATACAAGTATACTATGTCCACACCATTTCACCAGTTCACTAATTGAATTACTTTGTCAAAGAATGAAATAAGATTTGTTTGCATGATGTTTTTGACAAACCCATGTAGGCTTCTGGTTGTAACTTTGCTTGCTTCTGGGTGTTTGCAGTTCTATTGCAACAGGCATACTATACTTTACTGAAATATAATGCATTTCTTAAAAATGTATCAAAATGGATCTAAACAGAAATATTTGTGTTTTTTTTGAAATAAATATTAAATAAATATAATCAATAACTTATTTTATTTATTCTTGAGTACTGAGTTACCCACTTAGCTTTCGTGGTTCTGAACTAAACATGAATCTTCCTTGTACCACTCTAACACCATACATACAATAGTGTGCTGGCTCTTACTAATTTTAATCCAAATGTATTTCCATGGGGACAAAATACTATCAGTATTTTACAATATACAATGTATTGTACTATACAATACCCTGTACTGTATGGTTTTGAGCTCATTTATGGACAAGCAAGATAAAAACTAAGGCATCAGACAAAAAAGAGAATATAATAGAAATGCAGAATCAATGCTAACAAGGTATTTTGGATTATAAGATTTGTTTCAATGAAAAGAGGAAAAATGCTGGTTCTGAAATACCATAATAATAGATATGTCTTCGGTGTTTCTAAAATATGAAGCATAGGATTATTTTGATGTAAAAGGATTATGCCATTAGAATAAATGACATTTGGCTCACATAAGAGCAAAGACACTTATAAGAAAGCTTTTCTGAGATTATGTAACAATACACTGTGAAAACAAAAAGTTACACAAGATAGGCAGCATTTAAAGTACATCTGGTTTTCACTGGCCCAGTAAGCCTCCTACCATTTATACAGAATCCAATTTCATTACAAATGAAGACTTCTGAGAACACCTGGATATGCCTTTGAAATTCTACATTTGTTTATGTAGCAAAGGAGGTTACTTGACAAGCTTAGTATATCTCTGGATCTGTGTTTTCAGTAGCCAAAATAACAAAACCTGGTAATGCATCTTAGTATTGTACTGATAGTAGAAGACTCACCTGCTGAAAAAAAGTCATTTTGGTACCAAACACAATACTTAAGGCTAGTTCACACACACAAATCAGCTACTTCAGAATGATGAACAAAGCTCATACTTATGGCCTTCTTAATTTAGTTGTTTCAGTTCATATATTCAGTTCCCTAGATCAATACTATCAAAAAGATTATATAAAATATCTGTGTATGAACTATGCCCATCTACAAGCTTCAACACCCAAACATTATGATTCCACAAAGGAACTGCTTGGAAACATCCTTACATGGGTTTCTCCAAACTGCCAATAAGTTATGCCTAGAGTTTACATAAGAGTAACATTAGGATACAGGAAGGCTCCTCAATGGATTAATTCATTGGGCTCATAATCCATTCTGTCTGCCACAGAAAATTATTCTGAAGGTTCAAATATTTCCCTTCTATGGTAATACAGAAGTTTGTATTTATAAGACTTCAAATTGTAGAAAAAAGCTGGAACAGATTTCTCTTATCCACAATAATGGAGCTGAATATGCATTGATGTCTAACGTTCTTTACCTGGCTCAAGAACTACCCAGAAAACAGAAGGAATACAAAATCAGCTTGTATAGCAACAATTCTAGCTCTGCAGAACACTGCAATGTATTGGTTGACTGAAATACAGCTCCTTTTAATCCAAAAAAGCTAGTAATATTGAAACTCCCCTCCCCCAAAGCTAGGTGTATTAGCTAGGTATTTGATGATTATCTTCTCCTGTTAGTCCCTCAAGTAAAAAAACAAACCAACAAGAACCTATTTTTTTCTATAACCCTCCAAGCCAAAAAGAAAAAGAAATAGATTTTGGATTTTTCATCCAGAAAATACTATGTAGACTTTTTGAATAAGCTAAGAAGTTCATCGAACAAGCATCTGTATGGCAATACATTCCTTGAATAATTCCAATACAGTCATTATTATAGAAGTAATATTTTAAACTGACCTTACTGATTAAAGAAGTATTTCTCAGTTAAAAATCTATATAATGAAACTGTTGTCTGCAGTCTGTAAATAATTTCTCTCTCTTTCTGTGTGGGTTTGTCTGACTGTGAGTCAGTCTTGGTTCTCAATTATTGCCTAGACAAATTTTTGCAATTTTTGGCAAGATTTTTGGAAATGGTTTGTCACTGATTTCTTCCTAAAGTTGAGATAGAGCGACTGCTCCAAAGTCTCTCATCTGAGTTTCGTGCCTAAGGCAGAACTAAAATTTGTGGTCTCCCAGTTTCCAGGCTGATCCCTTAACCAATGCAATAAACTAGCTCTCTTTTCAAATCATGTTTTGTTTTCCTACTACTACAGCTATTGCAGACTTTAAAAGACCATGATATTTTGATTTCTTAGATATTTTTTTCTCCTTCTTGAAAGAAGGTACTTGCTCCAATACTATCAAATATTACTTTAAGTAATAATGATTGCTAAGATCATAGTAAACTATAATTAAAGAAGCTGAAGCAGAGGCAGAAAATACACACACACACACACACACGTATCTATCTATCTATCTATCTATCTATCTATCTATCTATCTATCTATCTATCTATCTATCTATCTATCTATATTTTACTGGTATGTTATGTAGTATACTCTTTCAATGATGCAAAATTTCCCATCTCCTGAAATATTAAATAATATTCCAGTTGTTATATTTGGAGGGGATGACAAAGTTTACCAGGTTTGATGCATCTCTGTATAGAAGCTTCTTTTTTAAACAACTATGAAAGAGAATTAAAATGAAATCATTAACTTATCTCCAGCATCTTCCAGATAAACCAATTCACCAGGGGCAAATTAGCACTTTTGTATAAAGTGCCAGTAGCTGTTCAGCATTTAATGTATGCATTCATAAAAAAGCCACTCCCTTTCCTCACAATTTCTGCCTTCCCTGTGAGATCTTTTGCCCTTTTTTCAGAATGCATTAAAATCTGTTTCCAAGGAGGTAATCAAGGAAAACGTTATATATGATAGCACATTGTTTTAATTATCTGTTCTCCAAAAAGCACTACTGGCACTGGCTGTCAGTTTTTTTTACCTCACTGCCTAAATGACTAAACCACATTTTTCATTGCACTGCATCTGACAATATTTATGCCACAAACTATGCTTGGCCCCCCAATATATGCCTACCATGTTATGTGCTGATCACTCTAACAGGAGCTTTGATAGAGAAATTCATAATATCAATCAATGAGTGCTATTCTGGAAACCTATTGATTTTATGACATCAGTATTTGAAGAATGAAAACTAAACTATTTATTTAATTGTACCTGCATTTCTTTGAGGAGTTCTATGCATCTACATGTGTGGACTATACATATATGCATCTAACCTCTTTCAGATTTCTAGAGCTTAATGAATTGCTTCATCATTCTGTGTTTATGTGTACTACATCAATAGATAAAGTTTCTGTTTGCTTGTTTGTTTACAAAGCATTTGTTTAGTGACCATTCAAAGTTACAACAGCCTTGAAAAAGTGAGTTATGAGTAGTCTTTATACTTATAATCCTCATAGCATCTCCATAATTATTTGATCAAAATTTGGGCAAACCTGTATTTATTTACCAAGGCTGCAGCATGCTGTGGTCATCTGATCGCCATTTGCAAATTTCTCAGCTTCAAACAAGCACATAATCAATGGAGGATGTTGCATTTGTTTAACCAGCATGTGATTCACTTAACAACTGCAGTGATTTGCTTAACATGAAAAAAAGTAATGAAATTGTGGATGTTTCACTAAACAACTGCCTTGCTTAGCAGTGGAATTTCTGGTCCTGTGGTTGTAAGTTGAGGACTACTTACATATTTTGTTTTTTGACACTTAATTTCTAAAAACTTCACATAGTTTACAATGATACATTAGTAACAAACCACCATTAATCAAAAATGATCATGCATTCTTCAGTTCCTACAGTTGCACAGCAAATCCAAAGGAATAGTGAGATTATCTGGGATCCAACAGGATAGGCTGTGTGAATTCACAGACAATTACAATTCACAGACATCCCCCCCAACTCCAATCCGTAGCCGCGGAGAGTCCTTCCCAGCTGCAAAGAAGACTATGCAAAAAAGGAAGGTATCCAGGGAATTAATTCCAAGCTCAGCTCTGAAGCGAAGAAAAATGTGTCCGTAAACTGAGTCTGAGTTGAATAATCTGAGGAACATCACCAGGGAGGTGGAACCTCAGAAGTTTCAACTCAGTCCATAGAGCTAGAGCCTAGAATAACCCAGCCTGGCACCTCCCATCGCCACACTATGGAGAACTGCCAAATCATGTTAATGAAAGGAGCAACGATTCATCCTATAACGGCATGACAGCACAGAATCAAATGAAATAAGAGAGAAATGGCCTCTGGAAGTCAATTGGGCATGAAGTATCCAAGCTCAAATATGGTGATCTTGCAGCTAAGAGGAAATATTGATTCTGATTATATCAAAGCATAATAGGGTTCTAAAAAGGCAAAGAACTCAAAGGGAACATGTCATTAATTGTCCCTTTGAAGAATAACTCCGTTTCTTAAAGGGAAATTCATAAAACTTCAAAGAACAAATTGGGAATTCTATTAAAGACATGACTGGGAATAACAGAGTTTGGAGAATTCTACTATGGAAAGGATTGCAAAACTGTTGAGTTGGGAACGCTGTTTTTTTAAAAAAAAATCTTATTCCTCAGTATTGATCATAGTGCAGTAGAGGCCTGGAGAGTGAATTTGATTAAGTGATAAGGGCACCACCAGGCAAATTTGAAGACATGGTAAGGAGTTTAGAGAAAGAGGGCACTGCAACAATTTCAGAGTCAGCCATAGCTCTGATCTCACAACATGGCTTAGAAAAGATAACAATTGCTAGAAACCTGTTTAGTAAATGCCTGATGATGCTTTTAAGTATCTATAGCATACTCTTCATCAACAGAAAAAAGCACAATTTATAACCTTCTGAGGATTTTTTTCTCATAATAATGACACTTTTAAAACAGAGCCCTTAGAACTATAAGATGGAAGGCCAGAAACTTGCAAGGATAAGATGTCTCATGAACTGCTCTAAGGAATTTTGAAGAGAAGATTAAGGAAAATAAGAAACAATGTTAAAGAATTCTGATAAAGCAAAATTATTATCAGTCTAAGGATGAACATGAGGATGTAGCAGATGGAAACAAACTGAAGGGGTTCAGTGAGAGCTTCATCTAATGGTGTAGTAAATATGGGGACTAGGCCAAATAATTATGTAAATTGTTCTGATCACAGTTCTAGACAAACACACAATGAACGTTTGTGAATCATAGAAATCACAATGCAAAGAAACAGTTTTAATCAAACAACTTCAAACACAGCACTCAAAAAATAGAATCAAATGTTCTCATTACTTCCTCCCTTTACTTACTAAAGTACAGTATTTCATGAGATAGTAAATGGCTATGTTTTTTCCTGTTGTCAAAACAAACAAAAATACATCAATAACAGAATCTACCAGATCAGAATATTTAGAATGCACATTTTTTTATTTAGACTTTTGCTATAAAAGCAAAACCAGCTGCTCAGTTTGGGAGAACTCAATACCTATATTGAGAGAAATTTAAAACACCTCCCAGAAAGTGACACAATGTAATATTTACCTATATGGAAACATGCATTCAATTTATTTCAATTAATATACTTGAGCAATGGCTATTGAGGGTGCAGATTTTTATAAAGTTTTGGTAATGGAATTTTACAACATATAAAAATATTATTACAACCCAATCAGCATGTGCTGGGATCAGTGTGTTTCAGACAAACATTTGTTAATCTCCTTTCTTACAGTTCTCAGCTGCTGGAGATGCTCAGTAAAATCCAAATGAAATAGCTGGATACAATCTGGTATGTAATAACACAGGGCTTTATTTGACTTTTTCTGTGCTCTTGTAAAACACCTGAAAATTACATCTTGCTGAAACCATTGTTAGCAGTTCAAAAGAACAGTCTCATGTAAGACCTTTTCTCTCAGTGGAACAAGAAAGAAAAGGTAAAAATATTTTTTAAAAGCCTATAAATATGCCATGTGTTTATAATTGAGTTCAAAAGCAAGTTATAAACTGATTTAAAAATAAATAGCTTTCATTGGTGAACAAAATCCACCAAACACTTGGCTTTGATAAGTGTCCCACATTTTAACCCTTAAAGTATTCCAAATAAAGCATAACATAACATAACAACAGAGTTGGAAGGGACCTTGGAGGCCTTCTAGTCCAACCCCCTGCCCAGGCAGGAAACCCTACACCATCTCAGTCAGATGGTTATCCAACATTTTCTTAAAAATTTCCAGTGTTGGAGCATTCACAACTTCTGAAGGCAAGTCGTTCCACTTATTAATTGTTCTAACTGTCAGGAAATTTCTCCTTAGTTCTAAGTTGCTTCTTTCTTTGATCAGTTTCCACCCATTGCTTCTTGTTCTACTCTCAGGTGCTTTGGAGAACAGCCCGACTCCCTCTTCTTTGTGGCAGCCCCTGAGATATTGGAACACTGCTATCATGTCTCCCCTAGTCCTTCTTTTCATTAAACTAGACATACCGAGTTCCTGCAACCGTTCTTAATATGTTTTAGCCTCCAGGCCCCTAATCATCTTTGTTGCTCTTCTCTGCACTCTTTCTAGAGTCTCAACATCTTTTTTACATCGTGGCGACCAAAACTGGATGCAATATTCCAAGTGTGGCCTTACCAAGGCATTATAAAGTGGTACTAACACTTCACGTGATCTTGATTCTATCCCTCTGTTTATGCAGCCCAGAACTGTGTTGGCTTTTTTAACAGCTGCTGCACACTGCTGGTTCATATCTAAATGGTTATCCACTAGGACTCCAAGATCCCTCTCACAGGTACTACTATTGAGCAAGGTACCACATATACGGTACTGGTGCATTTTGGTTTTTTGGCCTAAATGTAGAACCTTACATTTTTCACTGTTGAATTTCATTTTGTTAGATAGCGCCCAATGTTCAAGTCTGTCAAGATCTTTCTGTAACTTGAGCCTATCTTCTGGAGTGTTGGCTATTCCTGCCAGCTTGGTGTCATCTGCAAATTTGATGAGTTCCCCATCTATCCCCTCGTCCAAGTCATTGATGAAGATGTTGAAGAGTACTGGGCCTAAAACAGAGCCTTGGGGTACTCCACTGCATACTTCCCTCCATGTGGATGTAGTTCCGTTGAGGACTACACGTTGAGTGCGGTTGGTCAGCCAGTTACGAATCCATCTGGTGGTGGTGCTGTCTAACCCACATTTTTCTACTTTATCTAGTAGTAGGTTATGGTCTACTTTATCAAATGCTTTACTGAAGTCCAAGTAAATTATATCGACAGCATTCCTCTGGTCTACTAATTTTGTCATTTTGTCAAAGAATGTGATAAGATTAGTCTGGCATGATCTGTTTTTGACAAACCCATGTTGGCTTTTGGTTATTACTTTGTTTGCTTCTAGGTGTTCGGTGATTCGTTGCTTGATTATCTTTTCCAGAATCTTCCCCGGTATTGAGGTCAGACTGATAGGTCTGTAGTTTCCTGGATCAATGAAATGTTATCCCTGTAATTACTTTATCTTAATATTTCAGCCAAAGGTAATATTCTTCCTTCTTTGTATCTTTTTTATTTTCACAATGAGAAATGCCCAGACACACACATACTTAAGGGAAAAAAATTAATCTGGAACAAAGGCAGGTATTTTCCTTGTTTGCTTTGTTATTACTAAAATAAAAATGTCAACATAAATGTACTGAATAGAGTTCTTGAATAATCGGTGGTCACCTATGACTATGAAATTTCATTTAAAAAAGGTAGCAGGTGAAGAACTTTCATTTAAACACTTCTCATGTGCAGTGTAAAGAGAAGAGCCTCATTTAGGATTATAGCTCAAGCAAGGTGACTTAACTGAAGGCAATTTTTTTTTTGTTTACATTTATATCCCGCCCTTCTCCGAAGACTCAGGGCGGCTTACAGTGTGTAAGGCAATAGTCTCATTCTATTTGTATATTTACAAAGTCAACTTATTGCCCCCCCAACAATCTGGGTCCTCATTTTACCTACCTTATAAAGGATGGAAGGCTGAGTCAACCTTGGACCTGGTGGGGCTTGAACCTGCAATAATTGCAGGCAGCTGTGTTTAATAACAGGCTTCTTACAGCCTGAGCCACACCGCGGCTCATGGATTTTGAAATCCATGTATTTCCTATATATACAAACATATCTATTAGAGCAGGGCTCTCCAACCTTGGTCCCTTTAAGACTTGTGGACTTCAACTCCCAGAGTTTCTCAGCCAGGAACTCTGGGTTGGAGATATATGGGTATATATGAGTATATGGGTTTCTAATGAAACATTTCTAATGGGACACGGTGGCTCAGGGGCTAGGACATTGAGCTTGTCGATCGAAAGGTCGGCAGCTCAGCGGTTCGAATCCCTAGTGCTGCCGTGTAATGGGGTGAGCTCCCGTTACTTGTCCCAGCTTCTGCCAACCTAGCAGTTTCGAAAGCACGTAAAAATGCAAGTAGAAAAAATAGGGACCACCTCTGGTGGGAAGGTAACAGCGTTCCGTGCGCCTTTGCTGTTGAGTCATGTCGGCCACATGACCACGGAGAAGTCTTCGGACAGCGCTGGCTCTTCGGCTTTGAAACGGAGATGAGCACCACCCCCTAGAGTCGGCAACGACTAGCATATATATGCGAGGGGAACCTTTACTTTTACCTTTAATGAAATATAACCTTTATGGAGACCGCAAGTATAATCTAACCCTTTGTGTCTTATAGCCCAAGGCATTTTTGGTCTGCAAAATTAGGTTACTTAGGAAGCAGATCTTTGTTTCTCTAAATTTGAACAACTGTAATACTTGACAAACATTTTTAGAAGTAAGTCCTATTGAACAAAGTAGATTTATGAAGAAAGATGTATACACTCATAGTGGAAGATCACCATTTACAAAATTTTTTTAGTGAAGACTGGCTAGAACCAGATAGGAGAAGCAAATAGCGTAAAGGTAGGTAAAATGAGGACCCAGATTGTTGGGGGGCAATAAGTTGACTTTGTATATAGTATACAAAATGGATGAAGACTATTGCCTGACATAGTGTAAGCCGCCCTGAGTCTTTGGAGAAGGGCGGGATATAAATGCAAATAAAATAAATAAATAAATAAATAAAGTTAATGTGTGGACAGAAAGAGATTAAGGTAGCATGCCTTAATACTCCATAATTGATGGTATCCATCATTATCACTAGATTTAAATATCTTTCATTCAGAAGCTCAAGGCGGTGTTCATAATACTCCTTCCCCCAGTTTTTTTCCACTGAGGTCTCTACACATGTAGAACAGCATAGAACAGATTTCTACAGCATAGGAATCCTGCTTCTATCCATGGGCATATTGTTTTTATCCTAATTACTCACTTCCTTTCTGCTTTTCTTGTTTCCATTTTAGATTGACTTATTTTTTAAAAAATATCTCATCTGGGAAGCAGAGGAAAATATTATTAGAAGAATAATCTATTGGGGGGTTCAATAAATGATCCTATTATAGTAGACGTAGTCTCCCCACAGCCACAGCAATTCCTTGTTAATTTGTTGGTCTAACAGAAAAACAATAAGCTCAATTCTACACTAACACTTACCTGGAACTAAATTCCACTAAACTCAGTAAGGCCTTTTTTTAGTATGTAGATACAAAATTGCATTACATTTGCAAATTATATTTATGTTTAAAAGGAGTGTTGGTCCTACCTGATAAAAGCCTTCTTGTTAAGTGGAGGCAGTATCCAGGAATGGGTTGTCCTCATCTGCTAGCCAACAGGACTGAGTCTGCCAAAGTTGCGAGGGCATGCCTACACCAATGGTCCCCAGCTTTTGGCAAAGGCGTAGACACAGACTCGACATGTCTTGGTCAGTAGTGCTACCCCCTACCCCAATGGACCGAGGACCATCCTGTCACTAGGATGGGTCTGGATGCTGCCTCCACCCAACGAGAAGGATCATTTCAGGTAGGACCAAAGCTCCTTCTCCATTGTAGTGGAGGCAGCATCCAGGAATGGGACATAACAAAGCGGTCGTGTCCTTATGGGTGGGACGCAGCTTGGGCTGAGGTCCTCAGCAGGCACCCTGTGGAGGACCAGGCCTACCAAAGGTTGCCTCAGCCAAGGCATAGCTGACCTGTTTATGGTGCCTGCAAGAAAGGGAATGGAGAGGACCCTGTAGCCGCCCAGCAAACCTCTTCCAGTGTGGCATGCATTGCCCATGCCGCCCTTCTGGCTGCACTCCTCGTAGAGTGTGCTGCAATACTCTTGGGAATTGGAAGGGCCTGTATCAGGGGTGAAATGCTCCCGGTTTGGACCAGATCGCCCAATCCGGTAGCGATGGCAGCGGGTGGTTCAGAGAACTGGTAGCAAAAATCCCTGCCCCCCACCCCAGCTGAGCTGCGTGATCATCAGAGGTTTTTTTTTTTACTTTTAAAAGCATTTTTTCTTTGGCTGAAAAAATGCTTTTAAAAGTAAAGCAAAGCCTCTGATGATTGTGCGGCTCAGCTGGGATCATCAGAACCCTTTAAAAGCTTTTTTTCCTCTGACGATCCCAGCTGAGTTGCCTGATCATCAGAACCCTTTAAAAGCATGTTTTCTACAAGCTCTTCGGCCAAAGAGCTTGAAAAAAAAATGCTTTTAAAAGTAAAAATAAATAAATAAAAAGTTAATGTGTGGACAGAAAGAGATTAAGGTAGCATGCCTTAATACTCCATAATTGATGGTATCCATCATTATCACTAGATTTAAATATCTTTCATTCAGAAGCTCAAGGCGGTGTTCATAATACTCCTTCCCCCAGTTTTTTTCCACTGAGGTCTCTACACATGTAGAACAGCATAGAACAGATTTCTACAGCATAGGAATCCTGCTTCTATCCATGGGCATATTGTTTTTATCCTAATTACTCACTTCCTTTCTGCTTTTCTTGTTTCCATTTTAGATTGACTTATTTTTTAAAAAATATCTCATCTGGGAAGCAGAGGAAAATATTATTAGAAGAATAATCTATTGGGGGGTTCAATAAATGATCCTATTATAGTAGACGTAGTCTCCCCACAGCCACAGCAATTCCTTGTTAATTTGTTGGTCTAACAGAAAAACAATAAGCTCAATTCTACACTAACACTTACCTGGAACTAAATTCCACTAAGCTCAGTAAGGCCTTTTTTTAGTATGTAGATACAAAATTGCATTACATTTGCAAATTATATTTATGTTTAAAAGGAGTGTTGGTCCTACCTGATAAAAGCCTTCTTGTTAAGTGGAGGCAGTATCCAGGAATGGGTTGTCCTCATCTGCTAGCCAACAGGACTGAGTCTGCCAAAGTTGCGAGGACATGCCTACACCAATGGTCCCCAGCTTTTGGCAAAGGCGTAGAGACAGACTCAACATGTCTTGGTCAGTAGTGCTACCCCCTACCCCAATGGACCGAGGACCATCCTGTCACTAGGATGGGTCTGGATGCTGCCTCCACCCAACGAGAAGGATCATTTCAGGTAGGACCAAAGCTCCTTCTCCATTGTAGTGGAGGCAGCATCCAGGAATGGGACATAACAAAGCGGTCGTGTCCTTATGGGTGGGACGCAGCTTGGGCTGAGGTCCTCAGCAGGCACCCTGTGGAGGACCAGGCCTACCAAAGGTTGCCTCAGCCAAGGCATAGCTGACCTGTTTATGGTGCCTGCAAGAAAGGGAATGGAGAGGACCCTGTAGCCGCCCAGCAAACCTCTTCCAGTGTGGCATGCATTGCCCATGCCGCCCTTCTGGCTGCACTCCTCGTAGAGTGTGCTGCAATACTCTTGGGAATTGGAAGGGCCTGTATCAGGGGTGAAATGCTCCCGGTTTGGACCGGATCGCCCAATCCGGTAGCGATGGCAGCGGGTGGTTCAGAGAACTGATAGCAAAAATCCCTGCCCCCCACCCCAGCTGAGCTGCGTGATCATCAGAGGTTTTTTTTTTACTTTTAAAAGCATTTTTTCTTTGGCTGAAAAAATGCTTTTAAAAGTAAAGCAAAGCCTCTGATGATTGTGCGGCTCAGCTGGGATCATCAGAATCCTTTAAAAGCTTTTTTTCCTCTGACGATCCCAGCTGAGTTGCCTGATCATCAGAACCCTTTAAAAGCATGTTTTCTACAAGCTCTTCGGCCAAAGAGCTTGAAAAAAAAATGCTTTTAAAAGTAAAAATAAATAAATAAAAAAAGTTGGCCATGCCCACCCAGTCACATTACCTCCACCAAGCCACACCCACAGAACCGGTAGTAACAAATTTTACATTTCACTCCTGGCTTGTATCTTGTGTCATGTTGGCGATACATGCCCAAATTCATTGGCCAGGGTCGATAGAGTGAACCTGGCACTTAAGGAGGCTGGTTAGAATGAAACAAAGAGTGACTCTGTCTTCCTGAAGGTGGAAGTCCGCCTCACATAGATTGGGGGTGCCCAGCCACAACTAGCGTGTGTCACTTCTTGTCCAGGCTATGCACTGGATTGAGGCAACAGAAGCCCCTGGGTCCCACGGAACCCTGTGGTCATGTTCAGAATGAAGAAAGGGGTGGAAGACTCAAGGACCACTCCAGACAGAGAGGACTGCCCACTCAGATATCCGTCATGGCTACCAGGAAGGCTACTCGTGGGTCATGAAGTGCAATGTGGCCTTCCTCAGTGGTTCAAATGGGGCCGCAGCAGCGCCTGCAGTACCCCAGTGAAGTCCGAAGTGGGGCAGTTGTGAACCACTGCAGACCGCAGATACATTGTGCCCCCTGATGAACCTGCGGACAGCTGGTGTCGAGCCAGGGAGTCCAGCTCCCTGCAAGAAAGGACTGATGACAGAGTAGTCACCTGGCAACGAGTCGTGTAGGGCAACAGACCTCCAGTGCATGGATACAGATGATGGGCCCAAGCGTGGCTTGGTGCACCAGGAGCAAAAAACTTCCTAGGTGGCATCAGACATTCTATTCGTGGAAAGCTGCCTGGAGACCTGAACGGTGTCTACCACCCTGGAGGATTAAGTGTCATGGCTCTGAGACCTTCACTCCATCACCAGGTGGTTCACTGGAACCTTGTGGGCTCGGGAGGACCAAAGCCCTCTGACTAAGGGCGACTCTGTCCAGCGGAATCCTCCAATGGCTGGCCACCAAAAGGGTGACCAATTCGGCAAACCAGGGCCATCCATGCCAGTGTGGTGCCAGAAGCAATACCACCACTTGTTCAATCAGAATATTTTTTTATTATTCCACCCCTGGGATGAGGGGAAGGGCACACAAGAACTCCCGCGGCTAAGGGCTGGGAAGCACATCAACCCCTTCCGCAAACCAGAACCACCAATTTCGCAAACCTTGCAGCTGGGCATTGTTCGGAGAGGGAATTGTGCCGAAAGGACTACTACCTCTGTTGGTTCTGGAAATGATAAATGGCCCACTAGGTGTGCCATAACCCTAGCCTTGTAAAACAAAAGGCACCAAATAAAAGCACTGGGCATAACAGACCAGCAAGGGCTGGTTGATCAGGGGTTAAGTTCTCATCTCCTGACAGAGCTAAGTCCCTGGGCAGCTCCTCCTCTGAGATCAGATTGATTAGAGGAGATGGTGGAATAAGGGCCTGTGTGGGCAACACATCCCCTGAAGCCAGGGCCATAAGAGGCAGATCCAGAGGCAACGAATGGTCCAACCTGACAGAAGCAGCTCTGTGGCCATGCTGTAAACCAGCCACTATGCCTTGCTTAATGGCTGCTGAGATCAAGTGTCTATGCCAGTAGGGATATGGCAAGCCTACCTTTTCCATGGGTGGATCCCTGCAGCTGCTGGATTAAAGGTTGCCTCTGCAGGTGAAAGCCTGCATCTGACAGGCCATTGCGATGTGGTTGGGGTGGAAAAGGGGATCTGGAAGTGAGCGATACAGAGACTCCTGCTGTTGTGACCCAGGTTCCTGGACCCGGACTCCTGGACTCGGATGATTCAGAAAGTGAGGGAGAAGACCTGGCAAGGCCTGCTTCTCTTGGGCCCTCTCCCTCCCTGGCACCCACCCAAAGGGAGGAGGAAGAGCCGGCAAGGCCTGATTCTCCCGAGCCTTCTTCTGATTTGGCAATGCCCAAGAACAGTTTTGGAGTGATGCAAGACTGTGCAGATGTGACCGGCGCGCGCAGCAGAGGAAACGTTGGGACAAAGCCAAAGAATGATGGTCATGCAGTGACATCTGCAGAGACTATAAATAGGAGGCGGAACTTCCTGGTTTTTTGTCTTGGACAAAGCAGTGAATTTGCGCGGGCAAACTGTATCAATGGAGGGAAGAATATATTCGTGAGTAATTCTGGCCTTATCTATAATTTCCTTGTTATCTCCAGAGACTTGGCAGGCCCAGTGGGTAGACATGGCCAGGACATTTATCTATGTAAATAAATTAGAAGAGAAGGCCTTTGACTGACTCTTTGTTGGGAGTATTGGGGGAGGGAAACAGAACACCTGCAGGGCAGATTGAGCTCTGTTAAGAGCTGCTCATCAGCACCTTCTGGTGACAGGGAAAGGGGAGGCCTGCTGGCAGAATCCTCAGGTAATGCCAACTGCCGCTTTGCATTATGGGGAACTCCCCATCCCAAATTCCTGAGGCTCTCCCCTGGTAATGTCATTCTAACCGCTGAGAATCATCGGTGTTGTGAGGAGTCAGAGTCAGGTGTCCGAAAGGATGATCTGCGTAAGTATGGATTGGTACGCCGACCTGCCCACTTAAAGGATGGTGTAAGGATCTTACGTTTGCCCTTATTTTCAATAAGGACTGGTTCCAGAGCCTCACCAAAGAGAGTGCCCCCTGTCTAGGGGGGCCAAGGTTAGCCTCCCTTCGGACTTGGCAGCAATTCTGCCAATTGCACAACCAAGGCATCCTCCTCGAAGTTATGGAGGAGGCAAGGGTTCTGGAGGCGTATTTGATCCCGGTTAACATTGCCGCTGCAGAGAATTGTGTAGCCTCTATGAGTCTATTTAGGTCTTGATGGAGTCTGGCCTCACTCGATGGAATCCTCTGCTGCATCTGGCACAACCAAATTAACGATGTGCGATTAAAAAAACAGAGGTTGCTGACACAGCCTAGATTGCCCAGGCTGAAGATTAGTGTGCATGATGCAAGATCAATTCGATCCGTTTATGTTCTGGGTTTAACTCGTCAGCTATGTCGCCTGACACTAGGGAGGAAGACACCAGAGAAGCCACCCGACCATTTACCTTGGGCAACTGGAGTGGGTCAGCCAACTCGGGTGTCAAATTGTAAAGGTGTCAATCATGCCCGCCTGAATACCACCCAGTTGAGGAGTGTGTGTGTCAGGAATGATCCTGGTTGTGCCCACTGCTGGTGAACCACATTATAAATAGTTGTGGTGCAAGTATATCCTCCTGAGCTATGGCTGGCTCAGAAACAGATGATCACTGGCACTTTTGGGTCCCATGGGTCTTGAGCTGGTATTGACTCCCCTCCCTGATGTCACCCATGCCTTATGTAAAAGCAACTTAAAGAGGGCATGAGGGAAAAGGCCGGAAAAAGCTGTCACATCAAATGTCAAATCCCTATCCTGAGATAATTCTGCCTCTCTTTGATCTTCCTCATGGAGGAGCGAGTCCTCACCAAAGGAGGAGTCATTGGGTGAATGGGTATCCTGCCAATAGGCCTGGTTCCCTGCAGTCTGAAGACCCTGCTGGAAACTGGTGGAAGTCTCCGTGGTCAGGGCTGCAGGGACAGATATGTGCTGCAATCCAACAGCAATACCCTGAGAAATAGCCGTGCTATCAATGATTTAAGATCAGCAGGCAAATCAGAAGGTAGATTTTTACCTTGCTGCAAATCTGCAGGCATAGGTGTAAAGGTTATAGAAACAGCTCTTCTGTTATTGGAGTGCTGTCGTTCAGTTTCTGTTGCTGGGCAGAGAAAAAAGGAGTTGCTTCAGTTGCAATGTCAGCTTAAGGAGATAAACGAAGGGAATGCTCACTCCCTCCCTCTAGTGACAAGGCATGTAGTATTACATCTCCTGATGGACCTAAGGGCTCACTTGCTCTGATTGTTCCTTCTCAGATCTGAGGAATTACTTCTCCAAGGCTTTGTGTCTCCTGTTGGCATCCTTCTCAGAATCTTTGGAATGCTTATTCCAAAGGAGCCTCAGACTTGGATTTTGCCTTTTTTGCTGGGTGCAGCTTCCACTTTGGAGTGAGAGCTGTCAGTGAGCTGCTTCCTAGATTTTTTCTCAGCAGCTCTGCCCGCCATTTTCTTTTCGAAATATTTTTAACAGTTGTTGCTGCTGTTGGCTATTGCCTGCCTTCTATTTTAGTATGCCTAGCCTAAACTAGGCAGGGACTTCAAGCCTTCCAAGGCTAGCAGAGGCTGAAAGCTAAGTGTTTGGTAGATGGACATCGTTCCAATCTGCACTTACTTTAATTACAAGTAAGCCTAGCTGAAACAAGGCAGGGACTCCATCTTATTCCTGCCTCACCTCAGGCCATTGTCAATTAAGTGTGCCTAGCTGTGACTAGGCAGGTACTCCACGCCTCTCCAGAGGCTGTTAGCCCACGAGTATGCCTAGTCAGAACCAGGCAGGGACTTTGTATGCCCTGGGACCCCTACTTTAAATCTTCAGAGCTGTTTGACAGCTTGCGCACCCCAGCTGATTATAAATGAGGAGCCGATGATCCTGCAGGCCCCTGGAGCGTGCAGTGGTATGCTGTGGCTATTGCAAGCCTGCAATAACTTGGCAACGGCTCTACAAGTGTATTGGAGCACGTGGCGAAAAGCCACGGCTCCGCTGCCAAACCGCAGCTCCTTAAAAAACCCCAAGTCACAGAAAGCAGACAAATATAGTTCAAGAATGCAGTTGACATGTCTCTTCAGGCTGTTTGATCCCCTGGGGATCTTGGCAGCAACCTTCTTCCCCGGAGACCTTTTCCTGCAGCTTTCTCGCCTCTCCATTCAGAGACTGGGGCATCCAACGCCGAAGCGGCTCCCCCCTGAAGGCGGAAGCCGTGTTCTCCATTTTCTAAGTCTGCCTTGAGTAGACCTCCTCAATAGTCCTGCTGCCAAAAGCGGCTGCTGTCATTTACTCCCGAATATGCCTGCCCACGGCAGAGGCTCGGGTCTTGCCATGATCTGCGGGGCGGCTGCCTGCAGCTTCCAAGTGGGCCTGCAATCGGGCAGAGGCTTGGGAATCGGGACCACCATCCTTGGCAATGGTCAGCCTGAGTCTTTGAGTATGCCTGCAATTGGGCAGGGACTTGTAAAGCGGCTGAATCCACAGCGGCGGCTGTCTAGACAACTGTCCCAGGTTTATCTGATAGTCTGGCCGCCCTTCAGCTAAATGCAGAGCACGAAGCCTCCCGCTAAGCCGGAATGCGCTGGAGCCTTGATCCTGCTCTCAGCAAAGCCCCTGGGTCAGCGTTGCGAGCAAAGCTCAATCGGGCTGCCCACTCAGAATCACCATCCAATGATCTGACACACTGCGGTGCGGCCTTCAGCGGGCTTGAGCTGAAAGCTCTTCACACTGGAATTGTTGATGGCACAGCTGTCTGTTGGTGATATAAGTGCCACGTTAATAGTAAAGCTGTTATAGACAGGATCAGTATCCAGGAATTTAGGCTTCCTTGCCTCTCTGACCTAATCAACAAAAACATGTCTGAGACAAAAGCTGGGGACTTGGTGTAGGCATTTCCTCAAACTTTGGCAGTCCTATTGGCTAGCAGACGAGGACAACCCATTCCTGGATGCTGCCTCCACTACAATGGAGAAATTATTTTCCTTCAAGGTGTTCTTGTATCAATTCAAACTGGATCACTTTCCATCCAGATACTTTTAAAGATCTTCTTGATTTATTGCTAAAAGACAGTAAATGAACGTTTTGTTGTATTTGTATGTATTGTTTCCATTTCCTTTAAGTGCCTGTTAGTTTATTTATAAATGGAAACACTTTTTTTAATTAAAAAGGAAAATTACATTTATTACTCAACTCATACCATTATTTTGTCTTCCTTTTGTTTTCTTTCTCAGGTATTTGGGAAATACAAAATCACATGAGTATAATATTTATTGATTTCTAAAATTTAGACAATAGTTTTCTTCTACACATCTTCTAAAGCAATGCAGAATTTTTTCTTCAATGAACAATAGTAAAAATATAATAGTTCATTAATGACAGCACATAAAATAACATTGAAAACATCAAACAAAAAATAGAGAATAAATGATCATTACATGGAAAGACTATTGCAAATTAAAAGCTAAGGATATGATGTAAAGAAACCCTGAAAAATGGTGTTTAACAAAGTAACACAGAATCAGAATCAGTCTCATAAATAAGGGCAATAGAAATGATTATGATACAGAGTTTAAAGTCTGATTTATTTCAAATGGGTTTTGACATGATAATTATCAAGTATAGATAGTGTTGCGTTACAATGCCAATTGGACCAGAATTTCTCTTGCTAAGTGATATGGTCATAAAATGCGACATTAAGTCAACACAATAATCAATAGCAATAGCTGTTATCAATAGCAATCCAGGCAACCCCAGTCACCATTGTTAGCCAAATCCCACACGTTGTTAGTTGAGGATTTACCCCAATCGAAC
Organism: Ahaetulla prasina; assembly: GCF_028640845.1. Taxonomy (NCBI): domain Eukaryota; kingdom Metazoa; phylum Chordata; class Lepidosauria; order Squamata; family Colubridae; genus Ahaetulla; species Ahaetulla prasina. The sequence goes on along the minus strand of NC_080542.1, from coordinate 137,730,741 downwards.
TCACTCGTACTTGTTCCCATGATCTCCTGAGCCACCTCAGACTCCACTTTTAGAAAAGGCAAGTTAAAGTTACCCAACACCATAAGTGCCACTGCTACTCCAGAAAGGGGGGGACAAGGAGCTCAGGCAGGGAGAATACTATGCAGTATGGAGGCTAATACAACAGCAACAATCCTAATTTATTCCAAAAGCCAAACTTAATGAACAAGATCTCATAGTCAGTAACTTGTGATGCAGCACCCATAAATCCCTGAAAGCCATAATGGAATCCTGGATAACTATCACGCACCTCCACCCCTGCCCTAGGGTTCCTGATGCCATACCTGAAACCCAATTGGTCATATCTCTGAAAGGGTCTGTACCAGGGGTGAAATCTAAAAATTTCCCCTACTGGTTCTGTGGGTGTGGCTTAATTGGTGGGCGTGGCTTGGTGGTCAGATGACTGGGTGGGCATGGCCAATAACAATAAATAATAAAAATAAATAAGGTATACAAAACAATAAGATGTACCAAAAACCAACTTTCACACTTTACACACACACAACACAACTGACTCACACACAATGTAAAAGCAGCTGTACTTCACCCAAAATGGCCCCTGCAACAAGCAGGAACCTCACACTTTCACGCTTTACACAAATACAACACAACTGACTCTCTCTCTCTCACACACACACACACACACACAATGCCACATACAGCTTTGAGATTTTGTGTGTTTGCATAGTTAGAGTGAAACACTACAGAAACACACCAGAAAGCTGCACAAATATTTTATTTTATTATTTTTATTTATTTTTTTAGATAAGTGGTCTCCAACCTTAGTAACTTAGATTGTGGACTGCAACTCCCAGAGTTCCTCATTCAGCAAAGCAGACAGTCAAAGCAGGCTGTAATCAGTAGCTGAAGAAAAACGCATGCCGTGCCCGAAAGGAGCAGTAATTATAGGTAAGTGAGGAGGGGGAATTTGCTGGGCATGGGTGGGGGCTCTTGTAAGTGGGGGCTGTTAAAAAGTGAGTTTAAAAGCCTGTGAGGATCAGGAAACTCCTCTGGGATTGCCAGAGGAGGCTTTTAAAACCTCTTTTTCCCCCCACTTCGGCTGAAGAGGGTTTTTTTAAAAAAAAACTTTTAAAGGGTTTTGATGATCTCTGCTCAGCCCCACGATCAGCAGGGTTGTTTTTTTTTTACTTTTCAAGGCATGTTTCGGCTGAAGAAAAACTGCTTTAAAAAGTAAAAAAAAAACAACCTCTGCTGATGGTGCGGCTCAGCAGGGGCAGGGGGTGGGGCCAGGGATTTTTGCTACCGGTCCTCCGAATCAGAAGCCGCCATCACTACCGGATCACGTGAGCCGGTCTGAACCGGGGGCATTTTACCCCTGGTCTGTACCCCCTTCTAGATCCAGCCAGGTCTCGTCAAGTCAGCTCTTTCATCAATGATTAAATTGCAAATGAGAGAGAACTTGTTATTTACTGACCTGGCATTTAGAAGCAGCATCCAAAATTCAAGGTTTCTAAAGCTTTACTGAGGTTAAGACCAAGGATGTGAAATGTGAAACCAGTATAGGACATTAGTCCCACATTCCTTGAGAAGGACTCTGTCCCTATCTCCAACCATATCTCCCCATGCTGATGATTACTATAATATTTTGGCTCATGGCCAACCTCCAATGGCAGCAGTACTCCCTAATCCTGGCCCTACAATTTCTAAGGCTGGGAATTTCCCATTAACTCCATCTCAGGAAAGCACTTTAGCTTCACGAACTGTCAGCACAATCAAAATACCCAGCAACCACCTCCTCCATTCCACCCACAAACACACTCACAAACATACACCCATTCATAGACATCCCTCTCCTGCCATTTTCACCAACTAGTTCCAAGCCATCCTTTCTATTTATGCCTAAAATTCCTAAAATTCAAGTCCTCTAAAGGTTCAATAATTCTCTCCTCTGGCTCTCAGAATAGTCTTCAATGGGAAATCCACAGCCAACAGATGGAATCCACATGGAAGTGATCAATAATGCTGTATCATCTCTTCCTCTCTGGCAGAAGAGATGGCAAAATGGACTACATAGGGAGATGGCATTCAGAGTAACCTGCCACTCAACTGTTATCTCCCCTGCCTAGCCACTACCAATAGCTCCACACTACCAATGCCTTAATTGGCCTCTTACAGGAGAGCTGCTGGGATCCTACTCCAAGCAGCAACCATGAGACACACTGTCACAGTGGACAGAAGACCACCATCATCCTCGTGTAACTGGAATCACTTAGCATTGCTGACAACCACAAGAAACACTTTGTCTTCTACCATCATTGGTCATAAAAACAACAGCTGACTGGCCCCAGTAGCCAACCAGTAGACCTTTCCGAAAGTCTTTCTAATATTATATACCTCTATCAATGGTAGTTGGATTAGAAACTTGACCCTAAAGATGGTTTGAACAGCATTTTAACCACAGAGCCTCAGACAGGCCCATATGTAGAAACATTTGTGCTTTAAACTGAAGGAATATATTTGTGTCAAAGAAATTCTATGCAGAAATTCAATCTCAAAAATTTCAGCTGAATTGCTTCTAATGTAGTTATATGCAACAATGTATTTATATGCATTGCACTGTGCATCATATAGCAAAAGACTAGATGTGTTAGTTTTGAAAGGTTTAACTGCTGCAGGCATACCATGGGCTTGTTCCCCAGTATCTATCTAAACTGGGTTTAGGCAAAGATTGGAATTAGCTTAACATCATTTTTAAGTTGCAGATAAATAGATAGTTCAACTCACACCTGTGCTATACTCAGATCAGGTATCCACTTTTCACTGTCTCCAAAAATTTTTACCCACATCTTTACAGGGGAGAGCACTCATACAGTATGTGCTTAAGAAGCATGCTTAAGTTGCTTTGTCCTCAATGACAGTGACCAGGAGATACTGTTAGGGTGTGTAACTTTTACAAATTTCAATTTCCAAACCTTAGGGGTCCTCAAAAGTTGGGACATGCTTTGGGGATTGTGAAGATATTTTGGTTACTTTAATAAGATTTAGATGTGCTTGGTAAGTAAATACAAAAATATCATAACTTTTTAACGTTTTGTTTGTTTCATTGGTGCACTCTGAGCTTGGTTGTTTTTGTGTGTTTGCGCTGCTGCTACTGCCAAGTTTTGGTAATGAAATGTCCGCAAGGAAATAAACAAACTCAAAGAGCACTAAAGATCTTTCATTTCAACCTTGAGTTACAAATATTTTCCTTTATAGATATAATAATATTCCCCAACCAGAGCACTTATGACTGCTCTAACATCCAAACTACAGGAAATGTTGCTGAAATAAATTATTTTATGTGTACATTATTAACAAAGACATCCCATAATTTAATGGTAGCAAGTACTAGAAAAGATTATTTATATATAATGATAATATAACCATAGATCATATAATTAGAAACGTAATATATTTTATCAAAGAAATCAACAGTTTAGTTCTCTTTTTCATTTATTTTTACAATACAAACACAAAAATATTGAGATTATAGTTGGAGTGTTCATTGATCATTAATCTATCATATAGATGGAATGTTAAACTGAGGGGAAAATAAAATACACAGTATGTATGCACAGATTACTACATTTATTTTCAATTCAAAGAACAACTTTGCAGTCTGATGCATAGCAAAGCAAATAACTTTTCAATAGCCTGCGTACTGAAAACTTTCTGTTTGTTTTTCTTTATTACTTCCCTTCCAACATAGAATTCTGGATTACACTCTGCTTTTCAGAGTCTTTCTAATGTACCAACGGCATTTCCTACAGTTTTTATTAGTATATTAGTTCTTGATATACTAAAAGTATACAGTTTTTATTAGTATAATTCAGTGCAGGGGTGAAATCTAAAAATTTTCCCTACCAGTTCTGTAGGTGTGGCTTAATTGATGGGTGTGGCTTGGTGGTCAGATGGCTTGGGGTATGTGGCCGATAACAATAAATAATAAAAATAATAAACAAAGTACACAAAACAGTAAGAGGTACCAAAAACCAACTTTCACACTGTACACACACACAACGCAACACAACTGACTCATATACGATGTAAAAGAACTGCACTTCACCCAAAATGGCCCCTGCAACAAGCAGAAACTTCACAAAGCCACGAAAAGCTCAAAAACCAACTTCATATTTACAAACACACAACACATCACAACACAACTGACTCCCACACAATGTAAAAGAAGCTGCACTTCACCCAAAATGGCCCCTGCAACATGCAGGAACCTCACACAACCACAAAAAGCTCAAAAACCAACTTTCACACTTTACACACACACAATACAACACAACTGACACACACACACACAAAATGCCACATACAGCTTTGTGAGATTTTATGTGTTTGTGTAGTTAGAGTGAAACACTACTGAAACATACCGAATCTCAGAAAGCTCCACAAATATTTTATTTTATTATTTTATTTAATTTATATTTTTTTAGATCAGGGGTCTCCAATCTTAGTAACTTTAAGGTTTGTGGACTTCAATTCCCAGAGTTCCTCAGACAGCAAAGCAGGCAGATTGAGTTGCTCACTGAGGAAATGGATTGCAGGCAGGCAGATTCAGCTGCTAGCTGATGCAACTGATGTAAAGCATGGCTTTGCCAGCCCAAAAGGAACAACAATTATAGGTAAATAGGGGAGGGGGTGATTGGGTGGGCATGGGCTGTTGTAAGGAGGTTGTTAAAAATTATTTTAAAAGCCTGTGATGATCAGGGAACTCATCTGGGATTGCCAGAGGAAAAAAAGATTTTAAAAGCTCTTCTGATGATCCCAGCTGAAGTTCCCTCATTGCAGCCCAGTACCTCTTAAAATAATTGTTTTAACAAGCTCTTTGGTTGAAGAGCTTGTAGAAAACATGTTTTTTAAGGTTCTGGTGATGAGGAACTCAGCTGGGATCGGCAGAGGAGCTTTTTAAAACCTTTTGTTTTTACAACCTCTTCGGCCGAAGAGGTTGTTAAAAAAAAGTTTAAGGGTTCTGACGATCCCAGCCGAGCCGCAGGATCATCAAAGACTTTTTTTTTACTTTTAAAGGCATGCTTTCAGCTGAAGAAAAACTATTTTTAAAAGTTTTTTTAAAAAAACAACCTCTAATGATCGTGTGGCTCAGCAGAGGCAGGAGGTGGGGCCAAGGATTTTTGCTACCGGTTTTCTGAACCACCAGCTGCCATCGCTACTGGATCAGGTGAGCTGGTCCGAACTGGGAGCATTTTATCCCTGATTCAGTGGTCCAATCCATACATCATACAAAGCCATGTCAATAAGTCATAACAGCCTGTAAGTGTAATCAGATTGGATAAACATGCAAACCTCCGGACTGAACAACTCAAAATTCCATGAAAAAGTCACTATATTTGCACACATTTTAACTGCTTAGAAAAAGACAAAGAATTTAGATTATCCCATTCATGCCAGGGTACAATGGCAGCTAAGCCCATGAGCAAGCCTTGTATTAATGTGCTTTCCATTGCAATTTCCCAGGTTTAGAAGGTTTCCAAATAAGACTCCCCAAAAAATAGCATATATTGGACAAAGTTTACGGATAACCATAATTTACAAACTATGCAAACTGTAATGACTAATAACGAAACCAAATAAACTGCCTGATTGGATAAGGCAATCAATGCAACCATACACAGTAGTTTAATAGTCTACAGTTTCTATTGCAGTAAAAACATGAATTTCCCATACTAATTGTTAAGTTATAGGGAAACTGTTTATATTATTTCTACTGTATATTCAAGGTCTTCTTTAACCAACTAGGTTTACATAAATCTAGTTTATCACCTGTTCTCTTCATATTTCAGTATCAACATCAGTGAAATTATAAGAAACGAGATAGCATCACTAGTATTCTGAAAATATCCAATTTAACCACTCAGCTTTGTTATTTTACTATAAGAAAGCATGTGGAACCTTTGAATCAGTTTGTTTGGGTAAGGCTAAAATCTGAAATTTAAGGGAATTTTGTAATTCTGGATGAACTAATCTAAAAACCTTTTTTCATTGAGTGTATGTATCTGCTAAATTATGAACTATGCAACTAACAGAAATTGCATTAAGACGGTAGCTACTTTTACCACTTAGCTTGCCAATGGTATTCTATTCATCTAGAAAAGACGAAACTGGTCTCAGTTGTCCACTATCATTCAGCAATCTAAATGATTACACTGCAGTGGTGGGTTGCTAATGGGCAAACTGGTAGCAGCAGTGGCAGGAGGCTCGGCCCACCCACCCACAAATACAATTTGTTCATGCGCAGTTTCAATAGAATAAAGGAAATAAGAGAAAACAAATTGCTGATGATTTACAAATGTGGTGATTTTGACAAATATATGTGATAAATGGAGAAATAAGATAATAAAATGAAATAAAATTAAGATTGGTGGTTAGGGCGGATGGTAATATTGATTATATTAAATATTAAGTAGAGATGAAAAATAAAGTAGGAAAAAAGAATATTACGGCAGAAATTGAAATATATAAATTATATTTGGGAAATACTTATGTAATAAGCTGTATAAATTTTGACTCGGTCAATACTCTATTCAGAAAAAATGTACTGTTTTTTTGTTTGTTTTTTAAAAATATTTTTTTTATAAAAAAAAAATTCCCAGGTCTGTGCTCTTTTGGCTATTCTATATACCACTGTTGCCTACCCCTGCAGCCCCCCTCACTCTCCAGTTGACCTTCACATGTTCTTCCTGTTGCTGCTTGCCTGAAATCCAGATGCTGGATGAAAGCATAGAGCTGTAATACTGGAGAGTAGCAGACTCCATCTGTTGAAGGGAGCTTGCCAAACCCAGCCAGGGAGGGGGCAGGAAAATGGAGCTGGCAGAGGCTCCCTGGGCCAAGGTGATGGCTATTAGCCCTTGTCCAATGGCTGGAGGACATAGGTAGGTGGCAGAAGCTGAAACACATTCTATAATTGTAAATATTACAATTGTAAACAGCTACCCCACATTTTGATCAAGTGAGCGTGGGAGCATTGCAATGGTCACAACTTTGAGAACTGGATGCAATTTAAATTCATTCAGCACTTTCATAACTTTAAATGGTCATTGAATGAATGATAGTTAAATGACTATCTGTAGCACTACTGAAGTTCCCTCTCTACATTTTCTTCTGAAAAAAAATGATGTCCTTAAACATTGCTATTACTGTTTCTAATAAGAACAGGTATTTTGCTTATTTTCAAAGATGTATAAAGAGGATACCATTTTTTCCTGAATATTTATTTTATTATCTCTACCCCTCCCCTCCCCCCCACCCCCACCCCTCTCTCTCTCTTTCTCTCTCTCTCTGTCTCTCTCTCACACACACCTACCCTTCTAGTTAGCATTCCTAAAATATATTATCATTTATAGTAATTATCTTTTCTGAATCCTAACAACTTAATGTAAAATACATTTATTTGATAACCTAAAAAACAAGGTTCATTGAACCGAACTGATACCATCTTAATGTTAAATTCATCAGAATGTAAAAATATATAAAATTTCCATTTCCAGTTTAGTTATATGTTGATCACACATTAATATTGTAAAGACTCTTAAGCATATTTATTTATGTATTTATTGCAAAATTTCTACCAAAGATTGTGAGGGCAGGTAAGCTCCCCATTCCCTCTAAGCCAAACCCACCACACAGGGTTGGGGGGAACTAGGAGGTGGAAAAAGTAAATGTTAAAAATCAAAGAAATAAATACTAAAAATTACAGGAGAAGATTTAAGAAGTATCTCTGAGTCATTCCACAAAGATTGTTCAAATTGATTGCCTTGAGCAAAGGCTTCTAGATTGAATGCACTATCTCCTTCTTCAGAGATAGAAAAAATATCCTTTCACTTAAAAAAAAGCACAGATTACCGCTCAAATTCAAGCTCCAGAATTGTTATCAAATCATGAGAGGCAGGGATCCAATTGAGAATTGTTGGAATTCTCTCCCAGAGGGCCCTATTCATTTTCTCAGGATTCAAAGACTTAAAATGATTCCAGGTCACTTTACAAGACAAGGCCCCAGTCATCTCCATTCACTGCCCAGCTGGTGTAAAGCTCATGTTGGATTTGAAAAGTTTTGTGTATCAAATGCTGTGAAACTCTGTTTTGCAGAGTTTTTGACAAATATTGTTCCCTTAAATTGATGCAGTAACAGCAACACAATATACCTGCATATATTGTTGTGACAAAAATAAATAAATAAATAAATAAAATAAATAAATATTTCTTGTCTGCAATTCAAATCACCATTGTGTAGGTTGAAGATTGAACTTGTAAAAAGTCCACTTCAGACCAACCCAATCTTTCATTCCACTGAACAGGCATCCTAGTTGAGCTGTCCCTTCCAAATTCTCAGAAAACTCCCGAGGAGACCTCTGAAAACCAACTGTATCTGGAATGGATTGCAGAGAAAGACTCATACTGCAGAATTTCATAGCAATCAGAATGGTCTGTCCATAACCAGGAGCAAAGTTCAGTATCTCCCAATTTCAGGCTAGTTGCTTCTTCCCTGAGACAAAAGACAAATGTATCAAAATGTCCATGTATCAAGTCCTCAATGGACCTCAACCATGACCATGGTTGATATAACAGTCATAAACAACTGGCATCCTAAAACCCCTTGTTTGAGGAAGATATGTTGAAATCCTGAAACATTACCTTGTTTCCCCCAAATAAGACATCCCTCGATAATAAGCTCAATCGGGCTTTTGAGCGCACAGCAATAAGACTAAGCGCTTATTTCAGGGTTCAAAAAAATATAAGACAGGGTCTTATTTTCAGGGAAACACGGTATTATTAAGTTCAGGGAACTTTTCCACCACCTCAGCAATCAGATTAAGCAGCCCAGGAAAAGGCATAGCTTTTGTAAGGAACAGGCAACAAATACAAAAAGGATATCCATACCACATTTGAAGTGTCCTTGCCTATTTTGAATACTGCATACACCTTAAACAAAAAATTGGTTATTTAACAAGAAAAGGTGAAAACTTGTTTGGCTTCTTTTAAATCAAATTCATAATTTAAAAAATTGACCAAAGTAGGTTTGGATAAATAGAGTAGTTGCTTATGAAAAAGAAATAATGCAAGAGGATCTGAGTTTCTTTGGATTCTTTATAAGAGTTTCCATTGGAATGATTCCTTCATAATTCTAGAGAACTTCAGTCATAATATTATAGCATTTATTCAATTACATAAATAGACACATTTGGGCTATTAATGTGACTTAAACCTGGAACCCTTCCATATTTCAAAATATGACTTTGCACAAATCATATGTCATCCATTGAATTTATTCCCTAAGAACATTAACTTTTCTGAGGGACTATCTGAAATGGATTCATTGAAATATTTTATTATACATATATTTTAAATGAATCCTTTTTCTAACCCCGCTTCAAAATATGTACAGAAGATTTTTTTAAATAGCCATTTATCCCTATATGTATATCTATGATTGGAATTAGACATCATTGTTCCATGAGAAAGGACAGATCCCAGTTTAAAGATATACCACAGGCTGCAGTTGCCTGGATTTATTATGAACAAATTTAATAAAATAAAAATAAAAACTTGCCAATAAAGAAATGTTAAAGTTAAAATGATGGAAGCAATAGTAATAAACATTGCAGGAGTTTAAACCTTAAAGTTAAAATTCATTTATTAAGTTTTAGATACTCTAATAAGAACTAGATTTTATTATAGTTTATAGATTACACAACATTGATACAAATTACATTAATATTGCATTAAACACTAACTCTACAACAAGAAGTGAAGCCAGAATAGTATTTTTAATGAGTTGATGATATTGCTTTAAAAATCTAGATTTACTGTATTTTACATAATGCTATGCTTTCTATAGTTCGAATAAATTCAAAAAAAGGCTGCTTCAATGACTTACCAATATTATGTGACCAGTGGAAATGTCCATATTAGACTGGACTGGTTCTTCACACCAGGATGAAGTGCTGCTTCGAGTAGAAGGACTTTGAATAGGTCCATCACTAAACTGTGAAGATATGCTATTAATACGAGAAGCATGTAGAGGTTCTGAACAATCTGATGTTTTCACCACCATACGCTGACGGCATAATTCCTAAGAAAGAGAAAGTAACAGAGGATTAAAATTTAGCACTGAAGGAATCAACTGTGAAAACATAGACTGAATTTTCAATCTAAACTAAATATATACGGAAGTCTGAAACTGGAATGTACAACTCTGCGCCAGAGTTGATAAACACAAACATTTTCATTATATATGTAAGCAGGACTACAACCTGTATCAAAGCCACATTTCCATAGTTAAGACTTGACAATTTTTTTAAAAAAATGTAGGATTTGAAAAATATACAAATCAAAGGCTGAAATACTGCAGACTGCAACAGAACTCTGAAATAAATGGTTACACAGATAGTGATCACTGTATTGCTCACAATAAACTTTATACACATCTGCTCCTTTTCAATTGAACATGATGCACATTATGAGTTGGGAAAGTAAAAAAATGTATTTAATGCTATTCTAAATCATAATAAGTATATTACAGAATACATATTTTGTGCATACAAAGAATTAGGAAAGGTATCTGATTTTATCAAGCACTTATACTAATGATAGACTGCATTTAATTAGGTTAAAATTAGCCAGAATCTATATGGAATCTCAAATACAGAGTCTGAGTAACTTTGACTTATGAAAATAATTAGGTTACATTACATTTTAAAATTTACCTGAACATATGGTGTCTAGAACTAATAAATTAGATATATCTAGCATAAGGAAATAGTTACAAGAAATAAATTTTAAAAAGTACTTTATCATATCCTGAATTAAATTTCTACGAAGTAAATAATATTTGAAATAATTTAATCAGTGCTTCAATAGATGACCCTAAATTATCTAAACACAGATGAATTGGAAAAATATATTATTGTCTCGGTTTTAAATTTTCCCATCTTGACTTTTCAGTGTGATGAAATTCAAATTTCTTGGATTTTTGTGAGTACAAATGAGAAATGAATGAGCATTTTACAATATTTAAAATCAATATTTTATGTATTTTATGGAGGTATACATATAGTCATTTATATCTCACCACAAACAGGTATGACTTTCAATCATCTTTTATATACCTCTCAGTTTCATTTCTCTTCCCGTTTATTTCCCATCAAAATACAAAACTATTTTGTATTTTGACTAGACAGAATTTTAACACTTACATGGCTTTGTCAAGGATATTTGGATTACAAAATTTACAGTTCTTTGTAGGAGTAACATTATATCTTTCCCTTTCTAAACACGGTTTATTGTATCTGTATGTAATGTATATCCATGAATACTGTAAATCTGTATGATTTATTAGGATAAAAATGGTTATATTTTATAACCGTTATAAAAATGGTAGATTTCTAGCTAGCATTTAATCAGCTCATTTTACTATCTCACTGATTAGAAACAATTTTATTTTTTGTGCATAAAATGTGTTAGTTTCACACAAAGAAGAGCTTAATACCAAACTTACCGTCAGTGCTTTGGAAAAAAAAAACATTAGTGTATTAGATTATGAGTTCAAATCTTCATAATCATGGAACCCACCAGTAACTTTATACCAATCACCTTCCTTGATCTTAATCTAACTCAAAAGGATATTTCTAGAAGGACTAAATGAGGAAAGCAGAGTAGCCATGACAGAAATGTCATTCCCCCCACCCCCCACGCACACATACATTGCATTATATTCCTTAGGTAAGAGAGAATGCAGAAGCAATAAATACCAGTAGCAAAAACATTGCAAAGATAGGCAAGAGGTACTAGTGAGAGAATACAGAAAAATTATGAACAACTCACTCTTACCAGTGCATGCCGACTTTCCTCATTTATCAGCTGAAATACTCAAATCCAGGAAGCCCCACTGGCACTTGCATAACATCTGCCCAGTAACTTTAATATCAGTTCCCAATGGAAAGCCAAATGGGTTGCTGAATACGGAGGCATAGGTACACATATTAAAAAGGTGCCACAAAAATGGTGCCAGGCTTTGAACTACCATGTCAGCAGTGGAAAACCTGAATAGGATTCGCACCTCACGTGGCCTTTGTCGGGACTCTCTGTATAAATGGGGCATAGTCTTCTCTCCTCAATGTAACTGACTGTAGATCATATCGTAACCAGCTGCAAGCAGAGGGCTTATACTGATCCAGTATCTGTTTTTTTAAATATAAACAATGCTGCGCTTCAATGGTTAGATGGCCTAGACATTGGTATTTGGACATAGATCTTTTTAACATTTATATTTTATTGGAGTTTACTAATCTAGGTGAAATGTTAATATATAATATGCTGTACACTAAATAAATAAGATGTTCTGTCCCCCACACCTCAGTCCGGGAGACACGTGAACTGACTCAATTAGCCAGCAATTTAGTCCACAGCAGCTATCAGCTCTGGCAGCAAACCAACGATCGTCTGCCAAGGTTTTCTTTATCTTCCCTGATGCCAGCATCACAGAAGCTCATTACTGGAGCAACCAGGAAGTCAGGAACAAACAGCAATCCAGGCCAAATGCTCAGTCAAATAGTTTAGCTCAAGTTTCCACCAGTCAGTTTGTTTTGGCTGTCACGAAGTAGTAGAGCAGCCCCTCCTGCTTTTATACCCTGTGGGGTGTGGCTCCGTGACTCAGCACTCTCTAGGCCTGCCCCATCCCTTCTTTTGTTATTCCCGCCTCTCTTGTCTACGAAAACTGGGATCTAACCAGGACTGATTATCCACAGCTGGGTCTGGAAGCGTTGCCTGGGCGGGGGGAGATACAGGAGACAGAAGCCTCGTCACCTCCTCCACCTGGCCTGCCTCTGGCTCCTGGAGCTGAGCCAGAGAGGCCGGCCCTGCAGACAGGAGCCCTGACGGCCCTTCCCCCTCACTCTCTGAGTCACTTTCTGGCAGGGGAACAGGCCCGGGGGGGGAGGGGGGGCTGGAGCCACAACACAATAAGCAAATACGGTCTGCCTGTTTACTACAAAGAGCATCATCTAAAGACAAACACTTGTCTCTGATGGAATGATGTTTCTCCTAAGATCCAGGTGGTCCCCAGATTGCAGACATTTTGGAGGGTCTTGAACACCTGGCTCTTTGCCTAGATCTTATCAAAGTAACTCCTGGGTAGTGTAGATTTACTTCTTGTTGTTGCCCAAAGTTCTTTTGTTCCTTGTATTTATTATTGCATTGTTTTATTTTTTCTGGTTTTTACTTGTGAATTTTACTGAAGCTGAGAGTCAAGTTATGTTTCTTCAATCAATCTTTCCTGGGTAATTTTACATTTAATAGAAGTACAAAAATATTTAGGGCAAAAACCTAAACAATTAAACAATAAAATTCGAAGAGTTATCACAGTAATTTGAAAAAACTCTTTTGAACATATTTTATAACATGAATAGACTTATACTGAGAGAATATTGACTACCTTTAGAGTATATTTATTTATTAATTAAACTTGTATGATACTCATCTCGCTAAAGGTGATTCTAAGCGCCTTACAGACATGTAATTAAAATATTAAAAAATAAATAGGGATCTCAAAAATTAAATTCAGTTAAAATGAATGGAGAGGGAGAGACTTAGATGGAGAGGGAGAGAGCAAATTGCACATAGGGAGGAGGTGAACTGTTATCTATTCCAATAAACTTTCTAAATGCAACACCCCTTTTGGAGACCCAGACTAGTTGCGTAGCCAGGTCGTCAAGGCCTTTCAGAAGGCCAAAAGGGTGGGAACAGATCTCACTGTGGGAGGCATGAAGTTCCAGATGGCAGAGCATGCTCATTCTACCAGTGTGGATGGGGTGGGCTAATCCCATCTGGGTGAACTGGTTCCTCAGATAGTCTGACCCAGGCCATGAAAGGCTTTAAAGATGATAACCAACAGTTTTGAATTGGATCAGAAGCAAACTGGCAGCTAGTGCAGTTCAAAGGACATAGGGCACTCTGGGAACTCCAAGGGCCCATGCAGATGCTTTTTGCATCAGCTGAAGCTTCTGGACATTCTGCAAGGGTAGTGCCATGTAGAGCACACTGAAGTAGTATAGGCATGAGATGACCGGTGCTCGAGTAATTCAGTGCAGGGATTCCTGATCTAGGAAAGGAGCAATTGGTGCACAATCATTTATACAAAGGCTTTCCTAGCCATGACAGCCATTCTGCTCATTGAGCAGGAATCCTAAGTCCAGGAGAACTCACAGATTGGGTACAGCGTATGTCTGGGGAAGTGCAACCCAATCCAGAAATAAAGATGTTTAAAGTCCTGGAGCTAGTGGTTCCACACAACCTAAGGCGTTCAGTCTTACCAGAATTCAGCTGAAATCTGTTGTCCTCCATCCAGACCCTCCCAATATCTAGGCATTATGAGAGGATAATGACAGCATCACTTGGATCACCTGGGATAGATATGTAAACTTGAACAACATTAACTTACTGATGGTATCTCACCCCTTGATGGCAGAAGATTTTACCCAGCAGCTTTATATAGATATTAAAAAGGAGTGCTTTAAGCTCTGCCACAAAGAAACAGCTATTTTTTGCAGAGGCAAAAAACCAGCCAACTGTTGGGCAGGGCTTCGGCAAGATTTGGTTTATAAGACGCTCAGATATTTTCACCTCTTTTTGAAAGACAAAAAAAAAATGCATCTTATAGTCCGAAAAATACGGTAATCTGTTTCATCCAGGACCTTCTGAAGCTAATAGCAACCATTTTCTCTCAAAAGGTAAGGTAAGACACTGTACGGAAATTGTCCAGACAAGTAGAATCAAGAGATGATTTTTTTAAAGGAGGCAGCAAACTAGTGCTCCCTTAAAAGAAACATTCCCACCTGCAGCGAGAAATTTATCTTGGCCTGAACTCACCTGGTTGTCACCATCTTTTGACACTTTCATCAACCAGAAATAATGGTGTTTCACTGCTCTTACCACCATGAGGTAGGCCTTAATAGAAGCTCTAAAGTTGTGTCCTACTGGCTTTACCCCTCATTTTCCTCCATTTTAGGCATCTCTTAGGACCTGCAGCTCCTCCATGAACCATGGGGAATGTTGAAAGTGATGGGTCAAAAGAGGCTGCAGGCAAGATCCTGTCTAAAGCCTCAGACATCTTTGATTCCAGGGCATGACCAGAGCTTTGACAGGACCATGTAGCAAAGCCCCAGGATATTCCCAGTTCCCTCTGGAACCCATGTTTTATTTATTATGCTTAAAACACTGTTGATGTTCAAACCACCATACGGATCATACATGTTACAGTAAAAATGCTAAGATCTTCTCTGCTAAACTGCTTACTCTAAACTGCTAGAGTAAGAAAATATTTTGTACTCTACGTGAGGCTTGTTTAATGATGGTTGTGAAGCTACAAACCCAAGATATAAACAAGGATGTCTGCTGGCTGGGGGGGTGGGGTGTCAACATCATATAGTAGGCTGCCTAAGCAATCTAACCCCCCATCCTTTTTTTTAACATTGTCATATATATTACATAGGACCTGTACATAAAAGGGGACAATTACTATTGTCACATATGTTGATTACACACTTTATTACCTAAATAAAACAAAACATATATATGAATAAAGCCAATCATACCTGCCTCTTGCTTTGTGAGCCAAACATAATTTGTTTCAGCTAAAGCACATAAATACTTATACTGTGGTGTATATGTACATGCAAAAGAGTGCAATTAACTATCTCATCCATTTTTTAAATTGTGTTGAAACTAATACCTGTTTAAACTTAGGGCAGACACTGCTCTCAACTGGCAATTAAAAGAATATATTAATATATGATTTGACTGTATTAATTGCTGTCCTAGCCATCAGTGAGTATTTCCATGTAGTTCTCATTCTGAAACAAATGGTTAAGATTGTATGTGCTTTTGTGAGATGGAGAAACAATTGAAATATATTTTAGATTTAAAC
This sequence comes from Ahaetulla prasina, assembly GCF_028640845.1. NCBI lineage: Eukaryota > Metazoa > Chordata > Lepidosauria > Squamata > Colubridae > Ahaetulla > Ahaetulla prasina. The sequence continues at coordinate 137,714,756 of NC_080542.1, read as the reverse complement.
TGAAATATAACTTAAATTTTTTATAGGAGATAGGGTATCTTATATAATATCACTGCAAATGGGAATTTTTCACTTGACTCACTAATGGAGTACAGGTATGACTTAACAAGAACTAAATGGATACGTACTAACTGTTCCTCTTAGCAAGCATTTATTCAGAAAACAATAATTGCTGAATTAGTAATAAAAATTGTTCTTATAGTTCATACCTGCCATACTTCTAATTTACATTTTATTACTATTGAATTTATATCCCAATATTCTGTTTATCCAAATACCAAAAGCAGTTTCGAACAATAAAAACTAATTCAATTTTACTTATAGCCAAAAGGCCCAGAAGCAAGTTACAAATATAATCTAAATTTAAGATTATACAAAACAGTTTATAAAGTAAAATATTTAACAAATAACACGTAACAGACTTAAAAAGCCCCAATTCATTGATTTGTTACTAGGAGCCTTGCTTTTATAGTCATTGTTAAAAATCTGGCTGTTGTCATTATAATCTTAGGGTTCTGATCTGCAAGTAAAAATTTTTTATCTACTCAGAAGTATCTCTTCCTGGTTTAGATTTAAAATCAGGCCAGATAACTTCCTGCTGAAGACGCTTATAAAATTTGTAATACATATGATACACAATTTCAGAATCAGTACTGTTACTAGAACAAAATCTTTGAACTATGGGAATGTTTTGAGATTTACCATACTTGTACAGCATACTTGATGGCAACAATTTAATCTGACTTTTGAAAAGGCTATTCTATATTTATTTAAATATAACCCTAATCAAATATTTAGGATGTTGAAAAAAAGAAACCTATCAAACTTAAAACAACTGGAACAATTTGTTCAAGAAGAGTGGGAGAAAATGACAGTTGAGTAGTGTAGAAGTCTTGTTCAAAGAAAGCAGTTGATTGTAGTTATTGCCTTAAAAGAGTATATTAGATTAAGAAAAATATGAAATGAAATAAAATGAAATCAATGAGATAAAAATGAAATAATTATCTCCATACTAATTTCTTTTATTTATAAGAACGCAAACTTATAAACCAGCACAGACATGTACACAAAGTAGCTGCTCTATGAACTATGCAAAAAGAATGACAGATACCATTTAATTTTGATATTTTCAACATTTCAAAAAAGGATTTATGACCGCTCCTTGCACTTATAACTTACAAATAAATATACTTAAAAAGAACTAGTTAAAATTGGGCATTTTGGCAACCAGTAAGTATTTTCAAAGATTGTCGCATGGGGCCATGGGATCACCAACTGCAAACTTCCTAGCCAGTTTCTGACAAGCAAGGTCAATGTGGGAAGTTGGATTAAGAAATTTTTTGTGACCGTAAATCAAGGACTACTTGTATTACAAATAAAAATCAGTTAAAATAGGCCTAGAAATTTATTCCTCTGAACTGTAAAGCCACACATTATCCACATTTTTGAGATCTTCAAAATGAAAAGAATCCATTATGAACTTGGCAGATTTTTTTCAAGGCTACCGTCCTGTGACATATCCAAATACCGACCCCACAGTGCTTTGACTTGCTCCCTATGTCTCCTGAAAGCAGCCACAATTTTCAGCACTCTGACAATTACTATTCCCTTGTAATCCTCAGGCACAACTAGCTTTTAAGGGATTTCCAGAAGACTGGGAGAGATGGAACCAATCTCACTTCAGGGTGAATGGTGTTCCCCAGGGCAGGTCCCATGGCAGAAGAGGCTCCTAGGTCCTGATGTTGGGCATGAAACATTACCTCTTTTGTTTAACCTGGTGGGATAGGCAGATGCAATTGGGAATTGGCAATCTCTCAATTTTACTGAATGTGTTATGTTACATCTTAAATTTGCATTCCATGTTTCATGTTTCTCACTGCTCTCAATGCTCAGTTTATAGCGGATCTTGAACTTTAAATGGCAGGATATTTGAGGCTTTTGGAAAGCACAGTAGAACTGCACCACAGTACAACGTATACATATCATTTTGCTGTGACAAATGTTGTTTCTCATTTTCTGAATACAGCTCAGGCAATTGGGCAATTATGTACTGTATTTTCGATTGCAGTTCTTCATGCTCAAGTCTGAGAAAGTCAAAATACCTAATGCATATGTTATCTATATGCAAATCTATGCCCCTAAATTAATTATTAACTCTTAACAAATCCTCCAAACTTGCAAACCTCTAGATATGTCTTCACTTGCTTTCTTATAAAGATAATGACAAATTACAGGAGATATACTTCCAGGATGGATATACAGTACCAGTACAAGATTGCATAAGATTATTTCCCCTGTAATCAGTGCCGAATAGAATTCACTTCACATAAACGAAGGAGTAGGCAAGACCAAAAGCTTAACATTACATTGTAATTAATTATATCTAAAATAAAATTATTCTTTGATAAATTAAGCTATCATACAAAGGAAAATTGGATGAAAACATTTATTTTTGAGCTAATTTGAAAGTTTTGGTATTATTTGCTTCTCAGAAAATACATTTCTTCATTTTTGTTACATGGGTTGATATTTAAATTTCGGTATGTATACAGTCATGCATCACATAAAAGGGAAAATAGTGTGTGACAAAACCACTGCAATAAATATTTAAGAACAACTTAAATAAATTTAATGCAGTGCTTTGTTTTTATTGTTATAATATAAAAGAAAAAGTGATAATTGCAAGCAAATATAATGTATTTTTAGAAAAATACAAGTAGAAAAAAGCTAATTAAGGAAAGCTTGTTGGTTGTTTTTTTTAAGTGAGCTTTGAAGAATTTCCATTTTTCAACAAGCTAATGGTAAGTAGACCTGGTGCTGAAATGAATTTCTGAAGAAGAATGAGTCACTCTGCGCATTTGTCATGCAACATAACAAGTTCAGGTTTTTTCAAAATTAATACCCCAATCTGTTTAAATATGAAAAACAGCTAGGTCTCCAGTCTTTCACAATTATAGTTAAGCATGGCAAAGCTACAGTTATTGGTAAGAGTTGCTTCTAGATTATAATCAAAAAAATTATCAGAACATTGTTTGCAATATACAATGCCAGAAAAGATTTAATAGGTCTAGGCAAAACTCATTTAATTCATTCTAAAAAAAATTCTACACACAACATTGACCTCTCACTTGCAATATTCTGCATGGCTTGGTACTCTCTCCTCTCCTTTTAACCTCTCTATGAAGCCATTGGGCAAGATCATCTATCACCATGGGTTGAGATATCATCAATATGTTGATGATATTCAGCTCTCCATCTCTATCTTGAGTGATGCTCTTCCTGCCCTCTCATGATGCCTGGAGATTATAAGGACCTAGATGGGGAGCTTCAATTGAACCCTGACAAGACTGACTGGCTTTGAGTGCATGGAGCCTCAGGATCCCAGTTTCTGTCATCCTTAGTTCTGGACAGGGTTGCCTTACCTTGTTCAGACTCAGTTTGCAACATATGGATTCTCCTGGATTCACAACTCCTTGTTCAAAGATCAGGTGACTAGAAGAGCTTTTGCATAGCTCTGGTTTCTGCACCAGCTGCAATCTTTCCTGAATCATGACTCCCTGAACTTGGTTACTAAGACTTAGTAATCTCTTGTCTGGAGTACTGCAAGGTGCTCTACATGGGCTGACCCTTGAAATCCATTCAAAAGCTTCAGCTGGTGCAAACTGCGGCAGCAAAACCTAGGTCTTAGATCCTAGGTCTTAGAGGCCTCTAGGATGGCCCATATTAACTTCTGCTCCATGAATTTCACTGGCTTCCGGTCTGCTTCTGAGTGCAATTCAAGATATTAGTTATGATCTTTAAAGCACTTAATGTCATAAATCCAGATTACTTGATAAACTGTCTTGTTCTGCTAAGACAAGCCATCCTATTTGTGCCAGCAGAGAGGGATTTCATAAATCAAAGAACTTCAACTATCGGGATTCAGAAGAAGAATCTTCTCTGCCACAGTACCTGCCCTTTGGAACATCTTATCCTCTAAAGTCAGATCTACCCTTCCCCTCTTATCCTTGTGGAAGAAAGTTCTGGTTCTGCCAGTTGGCCTGAGGACTCAGTGGGAAATTCCATGCTAGAAGTGGCTATTGGATTGGTGGCAGACTCTACGTCCCCCGCACTCTGCATTGCTTTCTGCTTTCCACCTGGCCATCATTTTCTTATCATACTGATATATTCTCATTTTCTTTTTCATTGTTTATTTCACTGTTTTTATTATTTTGCTTCTGTTTTGTTTACACTCATTTCTTCCTTTTAACTGTTGTAAATTGCTTAGAAGAGCCCCACAGTGAGATTGGCAGCAAATAAATTAATAAATAAAATAAAATAAACAGAGCTTCATTTTCCTTTAAACCTCAAAGAAAGGAAATTGATTAGTCAAATACTTTTGAATTGTCAAATCCAGAACAAGGACACAATGTGTATACTGTTTGCCAACTATTATCTAGAAGTGTCCATAGGATTCCATGCTTTCAGTAAAATGCTTTTGTACAAGAGGGCTTAGAGCAGTGGTTCTCAACCTTTATAGTGCTGCGACCCCTTTAATACAATTCCCTACGATGTGGCGACCCCAACCGTAAAATTATTTTCATTTTGAATTTATCGCACCTGAAGCCGTATTGGCTAGCGATCTAAACTGCTTGCGATTGCCTTGAGGACGGAGGCATTAAAGCGGAGACTCCTCCCCTATTAAGTTTATCGCACCTGAAGCCAGATTAGGCTAGCGATTGGGAGTGATTACAGCTGGCTTGAGAGGAAGACATCAGAGCAAAGATTTCTCTCTTTTTTTAATTCATCGCGCCTGAAGCCAAATTCGGCTAGCGATTTGAAGAGCCTGCAGCTGGCTTGTGGAGTCAACCATTGGAGCGCGATTCTTCGACTTGCAAGTATACTTCCCATATTTCTGATGGTCTTAGGCGACCCCTGGCAAATCGTCATTCGACCCCCAACGGGGTTGCGACCCACAGGTTGAGAACCGCTGGCTTAGAGCCTGAGTTGCAATAATGTTTTATCATTGTCTTTCCCTGTGGACACATATGTTTTTATCCTCAACATAACAATTCCATATTTATGAAATATGATACCAGGCAGATTTGTAATATTCTTTATGCAGGAGGTCCACATAAATGGCACCCTAGGAAAGTAATTCATGTTTGGGTAACTATGACGCAAAGGAAAAGCAGGTCCATGTGCTCCTAAGGCAAATCAATAACGCATGTATTAAAATAATTAGCCTCTAGACATAAATAGCATAAAATAAGGTTCTATAGGATGATTATCTCATGGAAATGGAAACTGAAATATGAAACTGATCACAGGATATTCAATATACAATTCTTGTTTATAATATACTGGTGAAATCTCTGGTTGTTGCTTTTCAAAGAAAGGGACAATATACCTGAAGCTTAAGAAAAGGACAATCTACTTGAAGCTCTCTCTATTCAAGAGAATCTCAGTTAATATTTCTATTTGTGGCATATTCCATTTCTTTCAGTTTTGCCTGAAAAGCACACATTTCTGGCCATCATGTCAATCTTCCACTTTTCTACTCTAAGTTAATAATTTTTTTTCCATCCCCTCCTTTCTCCAATCACAGACCGCTTTTATATCAAGATAATCTTAAGAAGTAGGTTAGATTTACAAAGATACTATAAAGTAACGAGTTTCCGGAACAAGTGAAAGTGAATAAGTGAAAGTTTTAACCACAATTGTTCCATTCACATTACAGTAGCAACTGTGGCTCTGATATAAAATACATTGATATGACCCATACAATGTCAGACATTTTTAAAGAAAAATTCTAAAAAAGCACTCCATAGAGTGCTTTAGTCACTCTGAGTCAACCTTGAGGTGTATAACGATTGAACTCCAGAATGTGGGCAGAGTTTGTCAGCAATACTGCATTCTAACCACTGTGCCACCAGACAAATAATAAAAACTAAGAAAAATATAGATAAATTTATGATTCCTATCAGATCATTTATTGAAATAAAAATAATGCATCAGTGGTCAATATAATCCCTAGCATGTACACACAAATAAGGAAAGAATAAGAGCTTATTTGGGTTTACAGGACACTAGGGAAAAATGTATTTGCATGAATGAGTATATGCATAATTAACTACTGTGAGAAGTACAACTTCTACATTTTTTTTTTGTTCAGAGAATCATCAGATTGAAGAGAAAAATCTTGAACACAAAGGGCTGAAATTAGACTGAGTAGCCCAACTAAATCAATGACCTTTAACCATTATTAACTAAAGTTCCACTTATTTCAAGGGGATACCCTAAGGATAAATCTGGATTCAATATACAGTATTATTAAAATCCTTTTTGATACTTGTAGACCTATATCTGTAAGTTTGTATATAAACTACCTTTTAATTAAAATAAATAAATATCATAATTCCATTTATAGATGGAACTTAAAATATGGGATGGGGACAAAAATAAACTCTCCAGCATTTTGAGAAAACATACAGAATGAGAAGTCTTGGATCAGGAGATTTCAGATTCCGTATTATATACACACATAGAAACCTGAGATAAAACATGAAAAAAAAGTTATATTACTTAAATATTATTCCTTCAAATAAAAAAACTAATGTTAACTCTAAAAAACTAAAGTCAACACAGAAGGTAGTGTCTTATATCTGAAAAATCTATCTTAAGATATTTTGGGTTGTTTTAGAAAGGTTCAGTGATGATTCTTCTTGCGCCAGAACTTTCCTTTCTATTTTCTGAATATGTTCACTTAATTCCATTATTTATTTGCTTATGATATACAAGTGATATAGTGGTACAGTAAGATTTTTTTTCAATCAACAAAATACTTTTTTATTTTCAGAAAAAATAGAGCACAACCACTATGATATGAAGGACAAAACCTCATTTATTAAATATCTTCAGCAGGGGGCAGCATGACAACATTTCAAATATCTTGCCTGTAATTTTTCTCCCTTCTGATAATAAGTTTCAAAAATTAAAGCACTTTATTTAATTCAGAATTTTTCAAGATTTGTAATGCTGTTTATCTTATGCAATTATGTTATAGTCCCATACAGTAATACAAAATGTTTTGTTCCTTTGGTGTTTTTATATGTATAATTTTATGAAATGTCAGCTATTTAAAATCAATCATCTGATGAGCAGCCACTTACAATCAATCTAGTAACTAAATAAAAAGGAAGTACACAGACAGAATCTGGGGGAGAAAGGCAAGATAGCAAAGACCCTTGTAAACTATTTTTAAGTCTCTAAACTTTCCTTAATATTAACCAAAAATAGTTTCCCAGAACAGTAAGAACAAATAATTGCTGCACATCAATCTAAAACTCTTTTCCTTTACTGACATGTTTATAGTTTATATAAAAATTAAATAATAAAATTTTAAATATTTATAATTTATCTATAACCATTTGGATAAATGCCATATTACACATTTTGTTTAATATATTGGCAATAACAGGTAAAGCCTAAACTTTTTTTTTAATTGTAGCTTTTCTGGCACAAGTGTAGGATTCACTTTTTTTGGGGGGGTGGGGGGGATCAATCTAATGTTGAACTATTGTTTGAGAAGAAATTGAATGATTGACCTGTTGCATAAGCCTGACATCATGAGCTGAGAGAGAGTGACTGGTGTAAAGTCATCCAGCCAGCTTTCATGCGTAAAGCGAAACTAGAACTCACATCACCCAATTTTTAGCCTGTTGCCTTTAACCACTAAACTACAACACACTACTACCAATACACTGCAGAAAAAAATAGTGAGTGATGGATATTAAAAGCCATTATTTATCATTCTTATCTGTAAATAGGAGGAGGAATGTGCATTGTTTATGTTAGTCACTTTGAGTTTTTGACTTACAAATATTCAGTTAGTGGCTGTTCAAAGTCCAACGTTCCTTCTCCTATGCGCTGCTTAGAGATTCCAAGGATGGGATATATGAGAATTTAGTAGGGCAGGAACCCAGTTGGTCCAGGGTCCCCTCAGCTGGCAAAACCCGCTGTAGCACCCGTCTTCCGAACACTGCGTCCGCCAAGGCAAACATGACCAATTTGTAATTCCTCACAAATGATGAGGGGGAAGCCTAGGTGGCTGCTCTGCAAATCTCAAGGATTGAAGCCTGCATAGCCCAGGCCGCTGTGGTCGCAGCACTTCTGGTTGAGTGTGCTGTGATATGGCTCAGTGCTGGCCTGGCCTGTTGTTCATAGGCCAATGCAATGCATGCCTTTAGCCAGCATCCAATGGTGGATGGAGACACCTTCTTGCCCATAGATTTGGGCTGAAATGAAACAAACAGAGCTTCCGTCCGTTGGAAGGATGAGATACAGTGTATGTACTTGTGCAGTGCTCTGCGGACATCTAAAATATGCCAGTATCGTTTGTGCAGATGTCTTGGGTTCGGACAGAAGTCTGGTAGAATAACTTCTTGTGCCTTGTGGAACCAAGTGTTAATCTTTGGCACAAATGTCGGGTTCAAATGGAGAACAACTCTATCCGGGTAAAAAATACACAAGTCATTTCGCACAGAGACCACAGCTCCGAAATCCTGTGTACAGATGTGATTGCTACAAGAAAGGCAACCTTGAAGGTAAGCAGCCGGACACTGGCTGATCCTAAGTGCTCAAATGGGGGAGGGGGGACATGAGCACCTGCAAGACTATTGACAGATCCCATGGTATCTGTGAACTGTTGGTGGTAACAGGTTGGACACTCATTTCAAAAAACTACGCACCCGGGGATGCTGAGAAAGAGGAGTTGCACCCTTGCCTGGGATAATAGTAACTGTCGCTGATGTAGGAACCACGTTTTTCTTAGCGCACCAGTGAAAAAAGGAAGCCTATGTGGCCTTGTACATCTTGTTCATTGACGCCCTTCAGGAAGCAAGAATAGTTGAAATTACTTTGCCAGAAAATAGTCCCTTCCGGAGGATCTCCCTTTCAAGTGCCAAACGGCCAACTGGAGCCATTGGGGTCAAGGTGTTGTAGGGCCCCTTGGCTGAGGGAGATCCCATGAGGTGGAATTTTTCATGGCCGAGAGATGGAAAGTGTCATCAGGTCCGTGAACCATGGGCGTCGTGGCCACTGAGGTGCCAGTAATAGTACCTCTGTCAAAATCTTCCTGATGACCCTTGGTAGTAAAGGTTGGCCACGGGCAACAGAGAGCGTTGATTCCCTCTGCTGCGTGTGTTCTGAACCAGGAAATAAATCTTGGCAGTGTTCTATGGGCTGACAAATAAATCCAGTATTGGAAGACCAAATTGTTCCATTATTTGGTGAAAGAAGTCTGGGTGGAGGCGCCATTCGGACTGGTCGATGGTTGTTCTGCTCAACCAGTCCACTTGCGTGTTGGCCATCCTAGAAATGTGTTCTGCTCACAAGGACTGCAGATCTCTTTCCACCCAGAGACCTAAGACCTTCACCTCGCACGTCAGGACCCTGGAGCGGGTACCTTCTTGCCTGTTGTCATGAGCTTTGGCTGTCACAATGTCTGTCATATGCTGATCTGACAATTTGGTTTGAAAATGGTGTAGCGCCAGATGAGCCAATTGATGTCATTGTGAAGATCCTGCTGGGACCAATGACCTTAATCATCCTGGAGGCCAGCTGGGCACCTCAGCTGAAGAAAGTGGCATCTGAAGCCAGAATCAACCAGGAAGGTTCTCGGAAGAGGTAGCCTTTCTCCAAGGCTGCTGATGTCCACCAATTCAAGGAGCAGAGTATCTGCTTGGGAACCCTGACCTTGAACATTGAATTGCTGCGCCCTGATTTCCGATTGGGTAAGAGCAGCCATTGTAAGGCCCTGGTATGTAATCGGGCCCAAGGGACTATTGCTAGGCAGGATATCATTTTCCCTAATAGTTGGGAAAGAAGCAGTAAGGGAACTAGCTCCAATGACTTGACCTGCGACATTATCTCCCTTCGGCAGTCTGAGACAGGAATACCTGCAATGTCTGGGTGTTGATCACCGCCCCTAGATGGGTTAGACTGGTAGATGGTGTTAAATGGCTTTTCTCCCAGTTCACAGAAAAGCCGGAATCCTGGAGAGTTTGGATCATAAACTGAAGGTCCTGCTCTGCCTACAGTACGGACAACAACTGGATTAACATCCAAGTAACATTGCAGACGAATGGGCCTCGCCCACAAATGCGCTGCTATAACATCTAGGAACTTTGTGAATGTGCAGAGGGCCAAGAAGCCGAAGGGGAGTGCCCTGTATTGCCAATGGTGGCCTGCATATGAGAATCTGAGGAGAGACAGTCTGTGAGACTGTCTGATGGGAACATGGAGGTATTCCTGCTTGAGATCTATGGATGTTAAAAGATCTCCCTGTCTGATGCCATCCAGGGTATTATGTAAGGATTGCATTTTGAGCCTCTTGTATATTATATATACACTGAGGTCTTTCAGATTCAAAATGGCTCTGTGTCCTCCTGAATTCTTTGGAACCAGAAAGAGAATGAAATAAAAGCCAAGACCTTTCTGACCTACTGGCATCAGCTCTATTGCCCTGAAGTCCAGTAGGTGCTGAATCTTGGCTTCCATCAGGGCCCTCTTGTTGGCATCTCTGGCCACAGGGCACTGAAGAAAGTGTAGTGGAGGGCTTGAACAAAATTCCAGAGTGAGGCCGAGCCTTACCATTTGTAATGGCCAAGCATCAGTAGATGTCTCTTGCCATTGGCTGGCAAACATCTTTAACTGCCCGGCAATGGGAATGTGTGAGTCACTTCATGTGGCAGTAAGGTCGGTTACTGGCACCTGATAGGGCCGTCTGGATTGTGATTGACAAGCCCTGTTGTGGAAGGCTGACCTGTCCTGTGACCTATCCATACTGTAGGGATATTGTCTTTGGTATTGAGGGGTGGAGAATCCCCGCCCAGAGCCACGAAAGGGCTGCTTCCTATAAAAGGGGGCAGATATCCTATTTGCTCGTTTGCTGCTTCTTCCAGGATTGGATCTAACACTTCCCCAAACAGCTGACATCCCTTGAATGGAGCTGATGCTAACCTCCATTTGGATTTCATATTGGATTGCCACTGGCATAGCCATAACAAATGCCTGGAAGTAACACTGGATGCCTGAGTCCTTGAGGCAAATTTGGCAGCATTGAGAGTTGCATCAGCAGAGTACTCAGCTGCTGCGATGAGTTTATTGATATCCTACTGCAGATGGGTATCCTCTGGAGAGGACCTGGCCTGCATTTGCTGCAGCCATAAGAGTGATGTTCTAGAGAGGAAGGAAACTGCTGTGGCTGATTTAATTGCCCATGTGGCAACCTGATGAATTTTACAGGCAGACAATGAAACTTTCCTGTCCTCTGCCCTCAGCCCTGTCGGAAGGGAGAATAGCCGCTGGCCAGTGGGGTATCCACAGTTGGAAACTGTAGCAGTTCCTCTAGCTCCTGCTCAGCTGTGTACATCCTCTTATCCATGCCACTAGGGGCAGGGATAGAGCCAGGCTGATCCCACTGCCTTTGAATGACATCCACAAAAAATTTTGGCAACAGAATCACCTCCTGTGCTGTGACGTGCTCTGTAAAGAGGCTGGCACTAGGATCCTGAGATCCCATGGTATTCTCCTCACTACACCCCATTTTCTCCACATTGGCCGTTATTAAACAGCCAACGTTAAACAATAAGGTCTTAAATAAGTTAGGTCGAAAAAGCCCAGAACACGTGGGTTTGTCTGGGGAGACCACTTCATCAACAGAAAACTCAAATTCCCCCAATTCCTCCTCCCCTTCCAGTGAGGCCTCACTTGGCATTGATGGAGATGGGGAATGAGATTCCCCAATATAGCCTTTGTCTGGCTGCAAGGGCCTCTGGTGGCTCAACAGACTAAGTCTGTCTGTTTGCAATTACTGCAAGTTCAAGTCCCACCAGGCCCAAGGTTGACTCAGCCTTCCGTCCTTTATAAAGTAGGTAAAATGAAGACCCAGATTGTTGGGGGCAATTAAGTTGACTTTGTATATAATATACAAATGGATGAAGACTATTGCTTAACACATTGTAAGCCGCCCTGAGTCTTCGGAGAAGGGCGGGATATAAATTCAAATAAAAAAAAAAAGTAATGATGCAGGGTCCCAGGCCGTGAAGGTCTTGGATTCAATGGCCCTATTAATTCCCTTTGGGTGAGAGCTGCATCAATACCTTGAGCAATGGTCTGTGCAATGGCATTTCATAATTCCACAGACAACCTTTGGTCAGGATTCTCCTGAGGGCGGAGCCCCACCGCTGTAGGAGTGAATGTGCCAGAAAGAGCGGAAGATCTGTTGCCAGACCCAGCTAGCAATATCTGAAGCAGACAGACCGGATGCATGCTCCCCCACTTCCTGAAAGGGAATAGCATGAAATTCCTGTAAATCCGGAATCACATTAGGAGACCAGTTTAACTGGTCCTCCAATATGTTTGCAATGGCACATCTGGTATTAAGGAGATGGAAGGCACACCAGCACTCCCTGATATTATTGGGGTTCTTGCTGCCTCTGCCTTCTTTTGGCACCTTTTTCAGATGTTGGTGGAATGTGTATCCTTCTTGGGCTCAGAACACTCAGCCATGTGCTGCCTGGGGAAAGATGCCCCAGAATTACTGCTATTAGTCTGCCATTATAGCTGTAATTGCTGTTAGTGATTACTTTGCCAAGGACTTACAGACTGGAATTAATTCCCTAAGGAACGATTTAGCACAGATCAAGGGCGGTGGGTACTCACTGCGCAGTCCAGTCCTCAAAATAGCGCCAAACTGGCAACACGGCTTGTTAGCTCAAGACAAGCTGCAAAACAGCAGCAGCAGCAGTAAGAAAAGGGTGTGAAACTGGCAACATGGTTACAAATGCCATACCGCAACCAGTGCCTAAAACCAGCAACACGGTTTACTTGCATGTAAATGCTGCCTTCCTGGCTCCTGACCGAAGCCTCGGTCGTTGGGAAGTTCTACTCAGCACCGATGCTGCCTCACAAGTCTCCTGGCTCGTCTCCCAGCCCACAGTGGCTTGGCAATCATGGCTGCCGCCCACAAAATGACGGCTATCAGCGTTCTGATCTTCGCATGGCAGATAAACCTCTACTGCAACTCACATCACCAGCCAAGCTCCAGACCGATGCCTCAGTCTCCAAAAGCTGGTTTTGATCTCAGGCCCCGACTGAGCTAATAAGCTGACCACATAGCAATGGCAGCTCCGGCGCGATCGCAGCACCATTCCCGGCAAGCCGATCACTTCCTCACTGCTCCAGCCACTTCAAAGAATAGATGAAAGGAGTTTTTTTGTAATTATTCTAATTATAATTAATTATTTGATGGATCAACTGAGTCCTTCGGGAGAAGGGCGGTATAAAAATCGAATTAAATAAATAAAATAAATAAATAACTCACTATAAGTCTTTCTAGGCCGACTGAGTTGAAAAAATTGAGACTCAGCCGGGAGGAAGAGGCATGGCCAAAGAATTTGCAATTCAGTCTCTGGCCAATCAGACGAACTGAAACACATGCTTGGACTCTCTAAGCAGCACACAGGAGAACAAGCACCTTTTTTTCTAGTGCCTTTACTCAAACAGCTTTGCAGGCTTTTGTAATGCTTCAAATAATGTAATGTGAAAACAAAAGCAACAATGATGTCACTTAAAAATATATTTTTTTAAAAAAACAAGTACATTGCATCTGCAATTCAACATGATAACATGAGCCTGGGAAATAAAAGTTCTAAAAGAGCTAAAACTGTTAATAGACACAAAAAGAACCAACACTATACTGAAACTCTCTCAGCATGAAATTTGCTGTCAATGGTATATGTTGGACTGGAAATTGTAATAAAAACATTCAGTACTTTATTGGCAAATGATACTGAATGAAAAACATTCCCTTATATCAGAGGTCCCAACCACCGCTCCACGTGTGCAAAAGTGTGATGCTTCATTTGCACGAGTGGGGAGCACAAGCATTAAAATTATCCCTTCCCCTTCCCACTGCCGCTGCAGCTGCCACTGGTGGTCTGCAGAGCTAAAACGTTGGGGACTGCTGCTCTGTATGTACAAAAGGAGCCAACTGCGTAGAATTACTGAAAATCTGTATTTTGGCAATGCCATCTACAGAATAGGCAGGATGAAAAATAATTATTAACAAAAAACAGTTATAAGAACTGGAGTAAAATAAGTTCTGATCATAAAATGCTTAGATTGCTGCTCTAAACTATAACTTTCTTCATTTCTGATAAATATATGAAATCAACGAAGTAGACAGAAGCTTAAAAGCAACCTCCCACATTGTAACTGAATAGCAACTTATGTTCTCTGTAATTAGGAACATAAGAAATTACTTAAAATAGCCATAAAATGATCTTTAGTCAAAGAGCATTCAAGCTCAGAACTATCTCTATATATATCTTTTTGCTTTTAATTTCAATTTATATATGGAGACTTCACATCAGACTGTGTTTTTCCTCAAGTAATCAATGTGAAAATGTATTTTATTTATTTTGTTGGATGTATATCCCAGTTTTCCTCCAATGGCATTCTTCATTTTATCTCAATTTTGTTTTCTTTTTACGAGTGTAATCCCTTTTATCCGGCTAGAGTCTAGGCAACTGAGTGGAGCTGAGCATTTACTGGCTTGGCTGGATGCCCTTCCTGATGCCTACACGGAGTTCACAGCAGGTATTTATCTTTGCACTCTGATAAATATCGGTCACTGCCTAGGATTGAACTTGCAACCTTCCGAGTAGGAGGCGAGCATCTTCACCTCTAGGCCACTCTTCTTCATTTTACCTCAATGCCAGCAATTATATGAAGGAGGCTGAGCTACAAGAAAAACTCAGCAGAATTCCAAGACTAAGGATGAATTTAATAGGACCCAATTTGTCCTAGTTCAGTATCTTAATCACTACCACACAATGGCACTCACTGATGAACAAAAATGCAAGAAATCTTACAAAATACCTACCCAAAACATAGCCTCACAACATACCATCCAGACATTATATCACATGGGTGAAGCAGATCTCGTCATGAAGTTGAATTAAATCAAAAATCACTTTTGGAACTCTGAGCTGCCTTCCCGCCAGAATTTTTTTCTATCTTGCCAATCTATAAAATTAATTGCTAACATTTAAAGGCCTCCAATTTATCTCCTGTTCAGTTTTTATTTCACATTTACATCTTTTTCTTACATTTGCTGGTTATTATAAGAATTTAAAAAGCCAACTAGACAACTAGTACGTAATTATTACAAGTACGTACTGATTTTGTAGAATTCACTCTCATCTTTCATATAGGCTTAAAATGATACCCAAATTTTATAGTACTGAACACAGAGCCAAGCTTCATTTGGTAAGAATATTTTCAAATGTTGAGAGATTCAAACATAACGTTCCACTACTAAAATCAATGAGTTGATTTTTTTTTTGTTCAAATAAATAAGTAGCATATTACTAAACAAACATTTTCCTGATAAATAGTACCATTCAGCTTACCATTAATTATGCTGAAAAGAGAAGGGGCAGGATTTTGCATTGTACGTGACCAGCAGGAATACAGGTTAGACGGTAATGTAATGTAATGAAATGAAATAGCATGCGCAATGGCAAACCACTTCTGTGTTACTATTAAGTTACCAAGTCTTAAACTCAGACTGACTTTTTCTTTTTCAACAGTTTCAGGAACAATCTTAAACTTAAACAGAAGATGATGTAAATCTATGTATTGTGATGTAGAGTATAGAGGGAATGACCTTGAGGGACAAGAGGAAGAGCAAGATCAATGTCAAATAAAAGAGAACTGAGTCTAGGGCAGAAATAGAATCAATCAATTAATATCAGAAAGTGTTATGGTCATTCTTTCTATTTAATTCTCACATATAGAATTTGAGAGAAACAGATTCTTTGCCAAACCGGATAGAGATGCCAAGTAATAAAAAATTTAAAGAAATTATTATTCAACAGACCAATTCTAGGGCAAATATTAAAACTATTATGAGTCTTCACAGCAATACTGAAGCTTGGTAGAAATTTGAGCCTTAAGTAACTTATAGTAGTATTAACCACATGTGATACAGAGGGAAAATATAGACTAAATATTGAACAAAATGACGATATAAATATTGTATAAATAGCAAAAAAAAGGCTATATAATTTGAAAAACGAGTTAGTAAGCTTAGCTCAGATTTTCCCAATTCAGCATCTGCCTTGTTAAGGTTTTTGTCTGCTTTTCATTTGGAGTTCAGTGTGCCACCACCAATTCTATGAGATTAATTAGGCTGAGAGAATAAGAGTGGCTCCAAGTTACTCAGTGAGCTTCTATGATTGATTATATTGAGTTACCCAGTGAGATTCTATGCTCAGGATTACAACCTGGGTTTTCCCACACTTAGTTTAGCCATTGTACCAATGCTATACCCCTAGTATGTGAAGGGTACCAAAAATTCAGGAAGACTGGTCTAAGTCTGAAAGTGTTTTCGTAAAACAAAGTGGGAATTTTATTTGATTAGAGTCATGATGGATTTGATTTAAATCAAGCCTATTTAAATCATGATTTTTAAATTATGATTTAAATCACTAATAAAAAGGCTTAATTTAAAAACTTGATTTAAATAATAATTTTTAAAGAGCAGCTGTCATCTCTGTCCCGCAGCAGCTCCTCCTCTGATCCGCTGTTGACTTACCGACAGTCACAATATTGCAGAATATACAGCCTTATGCTACATAACTAAGCTCCCTTTCAGGCTGAATAAACCAGATTATTAATGTATCTTAAATAGAAAACTATCTTTAGCTAGATTTTTACTCCAAAAGCACTTTATTAAAATAAATTAGATAAAAGTAAAAAAAAATCCAATTTAAATTTTAAAAATTCGATTTTTTTATTTTTTTAAAAAAATCATTGATTTTATCCATCCTGATTAGAGTAATAATTTCTAATTAATAATAAAGTAGTGGTAATAAATAGCAAATTATAATGCTTACCTTCAATCTTTGTCATTTGAAAATGCTGAATTTATATATTACTGAAGATTATACATTAAGTATGTACTGTTCCTCCCACATTCCTTGGTCATCATACAATCCTTGCCTGTCATTACTGATTATATACCATTATTAGCTATTTGAGGTAGCCTTAGTAAAGAAACAGATGCCACAAGGACTTTGTTTTATCACTAAGAAACTTGGAAGCCTGACAGAAATTTTCTATCCTTGCTTTCTCAAATAGAAATAAGGATGGTGCAATCTTGAGTTTTTCCCTTATCCTTTTCTCTCTTTTAGGATTAAACTGGTGTTCAGCTAACAGCTATTAATATCTTTTTCAAGGCATCTCCATTCTCCATTACATCCAGAAGTACTTTCATTTTTCTCTAATATGAGTTAGAATGGCTAGCAAAATAGTATAAGCTGAAATTTCAACTATTTTACCAGCTGGATTGTATTATTTATTACCAAATAAAAAAATTCTGCATAAAGAGTGTTCTTTATGGTACTCTGTTTTCCCCCAAATAAGACATCGCCTGATAATAAGCCCAATCGGGCTTTTGAGCGCATGGCAATAAGGCCAAGTGCTTATTTCAAGGTTCAGAAAAATATAAGGCAGGATCTTATTTTCAGGGAAACACGGTATGTTTTTAAAGAATTCAATTCTAAAAATATTCACTCCTCCTTTCAAGTTACTTTTCTGGAGCCTCACTGAAGCTATTATACTTGTGTCTAAATAATGATAATTGAAAACACAAGAATATTTATACTGTAAATTTTTTTTTAAAAAAAGAGTTTCTTGGCCACTGGAGATTATATTACATCGGCACTTTCCTGGGAAACGTTAGCAGAACACCTACCATACACAAGATGTAAAATGAAATCTCCATCTGCATGGGTAAGAGTGTATGAACACTGACATTACTTTGCCTGCTTCAAAACATGCTTTTCCAGAGACAAAAACTATCTACAACTGGAGATCTTCTTCCTTGATTTTTTATATCTCTAAAACGCAAATAATTATAACTAAATAAGTTATAATTATTTGCATTTTAGAGATACAACAAATCAAGGAAGAAGATCTCCATCTAACTTATTTAGTTAGATGACTACAGCTTGTTCCTTCCAGTCTCTATGTAGCTACTTCAGTTTCAGGACATAAGGGGTAGCAATCTAATCAAACACTTCCTTCTCAATAGTATCCAAGTAGTATCTCGGAAAGTTTATAAGGCATTAAGGCAACATTACCTTCCCAAGTATTTGAACTGAAAGACATCTTGCTTCGAAGGATGGAGCCTCCAGGAAACTGAATATATGTCGACTGAAGAGCAAAGTCATTAAAATAATGAAATAATATCTCGCTTTCCCATCCACTTATTTGTTTCAGTAAAAGGAAATCTATATAAGCAACGGGAAATATTTTTCCTTCATGCTGAGCTCAATTTCTGTGACTTCATGGATACCCCCAGGCCTTATTTTTGCAATAGTACAGAAACAGATTGACATTCTATTCTCCTGAGGATTTTTTTTTCTTCCTAGTCTGGCCTACATCACTGGAATTTCCTGGTGATTTCCCATCCAAGGACAAATGAGAAGTAACACTGTTTTTTCATATCAGTCAAAATCAGTAACACGTTTTCCCCCGGCTATGCAATATACTTATTGGTACAAGTTGAAAAGCTTGGAAATATCAAAAGGACTGCCAGGAAAATAAAGGAAGTTCCATACAAAGTACTATGGGAAAGTTATTCCAGAGGTGGCCATCACCATTGAAAAGAATCTTTCCTAGAATGCATCAAAATGCCTCATATGGTCAGGGAACGTGAGAACAGCTCTAATAAAACATTCAAAAGAACAGAAATTCACACAATAGAGACAAGGAATCTTTACGGATTAACTTTAAAGATAAACTAGGATACCAAACTGGTTAGAATCCAGTACATCTAGTGGAATATTGACATAAGATCACTGCTCATGATTATTCATGCCATGGTTACTCACTCCCCCCCAGTGGATTAGTACAATGCACTCTATATGGGACTGCCCTTGAAGAACATCTGGAGACTGCAGATTTAGATTGGCGCTCTGGAATCTACTCTCTTATATGCCATCCTTACTAGAAAGAAGGATTTGATTAAAAATAGTAAGTGATGGGAATTCTGGTGTAAGAGACCATGCAGTGTTAAGAGGTCTTGATTTTAACTAAAAGCTCAGTAACAAAATAGACATAAACTATGGATTTCAGAAATTTCAGTAACTTCAAATTTCAATTTTAATAACTGCAAAATGGAAGGTACAATGGAAATTAAACTTTAAAGACAAAGTTGCCATAGTCACTAAGAAAATCTAAGGAAGCCAGTGTGACAACTTACAAAGAAGTTGAAACAAAAAAAAGAGTGCTTATTGGAAGTGGAAGAAAAGCTAATGATCAATTAAATTTAAAAAACTTGAGATAAAGAAATGTTGGAATAGGTCAAGAGGATAAAATAAGGCAGGAAATAAGCTAAGGTTAGAAAGAGGCAAAATCCAGCAACAAAAGTTTATTCAAATATTTCAGTGGCAAGAGGAAGACAAGGGAGATGTTAAGTATCCTGCTTACTCCCCAAATACAGAAAGCTTACTCCCCAAATACAAGAGCAAGGAAGAGAACATAAGTCCTATTTTCCCTGTCTTTACATCCAGAAGAACTTGTGATTTTAATAGCAAAGTCTGGCAACGAACATATCAGGGATGAATACATAGGCCCTGGAGAAATATACTTAGTACTGAAAATACTGACTAAAGAATTGTTAGGAGCACTGTCAGCTATCTGTCAGGAATTCTGGAGAACTGGGGATGTGTCAGAAAATCCAAGAACAAATATGACATCTTTTCATCCCTGTTTTCAAGAAATAAAAAAGAAAATAGAATAGAATAGAATAGAATTTTTTTGGGCCAAGTGTGATTGGACACAAAAGGAATTTGTCTTATCCCATCATTATTTATCTGTGAGTCTAACATGAATACATGAAAAGGTGCTAGAGTAAGTAACAAAGATGCCAGATAATTTTTTTGCAGACACGCTGTTCGCTAAGTCAGTATGGCATTGTCAAACATAGAACTTATTAGACAAATCATGTCTCCTTCCTTGTCAAGATAACTACTTGATGATCAAGAGGAAGGAATATAATCAACCTTAATTTCAACAAAACTTTTGAGAAGATTTCATATGGTACTCTTACTGACAAGCTGTTTAGATATATGGTTTAGAATAGAATAGAATAGAACAGAATTTTTATTGGCCAAGTGTGATTGGACACACAAAGAATTTGTCTTGGTGCATATGCTCTTAATGTACATAAAAGAAAAGATACGTTCATCAAAGTACAACATTTACAACACAGTTGATGGTCAATATATCAATATAAATCATAAGGATTGCCAGCAACAAGTTATAGTCATACAGTCATAAGTGGAAAGAGATTGGTGATGGGAACTATGAGACGATTAATAGTAGTGCAGATTCAGTATGGTGGTTCTACAATTATAAGTAACCAATGGAACTTCTTGGGGATTTTTCAGGCCCCGTATTGTTCATTGACTTTATTAATGACTTGGACAATAGGACTGATAGGAGAATTATAAAATCTGTCGATGATACAAAATTCTAGTGAACATGCAGGATGAAAAATAAAACTGAATCTAATCTGGGCAATGGAACATGAGACAATGGTGTCAGCCAGCTTCTACAAGGCATATAACAGTTTTGGAATGTGTTAAAAGTAACACCATAAGCCTTGTTGCCTGAGAGACTCTATTTGGAATCCATGTGTGATTCAGAGTATTGGTAGGACTCAGTGAAGGACAACAAAAATAATAGAGAGGTATAAGGACATGCTATATGAGGACACTCTGGAGCTTGCTCATTTTGAGGAAAAAAAAAAGACTTGAGCAGAGTCATGGAATCAGTGTTCAAATGGATGAAAACATACCTTAGATGGCAAACAATTATTTTCCACTAAAAAATAGGATTAGAAATAAGGGGCATAAGTTGAAGCTAAACAGATTTTGTCTTGATCATATAATTTATACCAAAGTAGAATAGTCTATTTATGAAGTTTGTGGGTTCTCCATGCCTACAGGTTTTTGTGTTTTTTTTTAAAAAAGAGGCTGGATAGCCAATCTCTAAGATGTTTTTTTCTGCAAAACACAAAGGTTTGGACTAGATGTTCTTTTGTTCTAGACTAGATGCTCCAACTCTACAGTTCTATGGTGAATTCTATAATTCAATGTCTTTCCTCCTCCTCCCTAGATGATCCGTGATGGAAGTCATTTAATAATTAAATCAACAACAATTTGTTGTATTTGAGACAACTAATTTTATAAGTCAGTGTGTGAAATGGCAGTTTCCATGAATTATAGCCAATTATTTCTAGAAAACCATTCTAATATTCAAAGAGAGTCCAAAAATGTCTAATCCCTTCTGTGAAGGATACCATTTAAACTAAACTTGATTTTAATTTTCAGATTCTTACTGATTCATAATAGAGGTACAAATATGCACATTTCTGCAAACATTCTATAAAATAGCCTGGTTTTTTTTTAAAAAGAGGACTTCTCTTTGCACATAGTCCTAGATCTTTTTTAAAAAAAATAATCAGTACAGTCCAGGTAGGGAGTGGGAGGATTGCTGAGTGGCAATTTCTTCTTTTCAACTTCTCGCCTCTTATGGGGTAAAAGAAAAAGGCTGAGTTGAGTACCAAGGTGCACATAGGTGCATTTCCTGGGTTCAAGGTCCATACTGAGTTCAGAAGGCGAACAAATCATGTTGGGTTATAATGGGAATCAGAAAAATAACAGCTATTTTAACAACTGATGGTAGATATGAGTTCCTACATTCAATTTAATTTCCAAAATTTATTGAAAGATATAGAAAGCCTTTTTTTAAAAAAAATTTAGCCCAGGAGCAAAATTTTATTGAAGTACTACTGAAGCTGAAATTAATAAAAAAGGAAAAGAAAAATACATATTTCAGAATAAAACTGGTGCTGAAGTAATCAAAGGAGTCAGCTTCAAAAGATCTTTTTTTCTATAATGAGGAATATCAGATTTTTTTTAAAAAAATGACAGCTACTTTCATGACACAATAAGCAAGAAATAACAGGTGCCAACATTCTGTGTTCTTCACCATGTTTACCCCTTCTCTTAATATTCTTGATACAATAAACTGAGCTCCAATTAAAATATTTCACACATAGCTAGGATTAATTATCTCTAGAATTTTAAAAGCTATATAGGACTTTCTCTCACACATTTCTTCCATCTTAAAACTATGTTGCTTTGGAAGTGATATTGGCAGTATATTAAACAAACACACAAACAAACAAACGTCATAGACACTGCGCAACCCTGAATCACATTTGGCAAATCACATTTGGTACTAATTTCTTTGAGTCAAGTCACCCAAGTAATCACCACTACTGTCTGTTTCTCCTGTTAAGTTTCCTGTCTATGATCTAGTTTTAATGCAAAAATGCAGCCACCAGAAAGTTGGAGAGTTGCTTAACTTTATCTATGTATTCTAGAAGCAATGAAGAAGCAATTTTCAAATTTCAGGGAAAGGGAAGATATTTCAATTCTAATGTGTGGGTGTGTATATGTGTGTGTGTGTGTGTGTGTGTGTGTGTGTGTGTGTGTGTTCATAGGTGTGTGTGTATGTATATGTGTGTGTGTGTGTGTGTGTATACACACACACATATATACATTCTGTGATACACAGAATTTGACTTTTCTTCAAATGAAAAAAAAGTAGAGGCAATAACTTCTGTATACCTTTTATTCTGTATGACCTACTTGTATATATACACGACTTCCAAAATTACAAACGCAGTGAAAGAAGATACCGGTAACTAGAAATTTAGTGTTTTGCCTGACTTTGATAAAGGCAAAAATGGCTAGGGTCCCTGATCTATTTTATCTGCCTTTCTTCCCATTACCTTTTTAGGTTTTGCAAGAAAACTTGATTTTAGACACTAAATTGTCCGAAGGATCACAAAACACCAAGTTAGTATTTAACCACAAGCAGATACAAACAGATATAAGCCTGACCTGACGGAAAAAAACGACTTGCACAGAAAAAAGGACAGAACTTTGAAGGAATAATATAAAAGAACACTTTAAACACGAGGAACAGAGATAGATGAATGAAAGGAATGGATTTGAAATGAAACACAGGAGTCCTAAATTACAAAAGAGAACACTCTTGGAGTGGGAAAGATGACAACAACTGGCCTCACAGAGCAAATCAGCCTCATTTGTTCCTCCTTTCCTCAGCACCCCTTCCTTCTCATCTGATCTTTCATCTGAGAGATCGATAAGTTCCAACAAATAATGAGAACATCAGCAGGCAGAAAGAAGGATGTTGCATGTTAGAAATATCTTTAAAGATAATGCTCAACTTTCTCCTCTCTTAAAATTAGGAGAGATGCTGCTGATTGTTTGTTCTCACTAGGGGCAATGGAAACATGGGACAAAAAAGAAAACATTTGTTTCCTTGGGGAAAGGATTGATTGGGATAAGGAAGCAGAGTAGTTTTCTGAAATAGACACTGGAATCATAGCAAAATACAGCATATAAAAAATAGGCCTGCGTGCAGGGGTGAAATCTAAAAATTTCCCCTACCGGTTCTGTGGGTGTGGTTTAATTGGTGGGTGTGGCTTGGTGGTCAGATGACTGGGTGGGCATGGCCAATAACAATAAATAAGAAAAATAATAAACAAAGTATAAAAAACAATAAGAGGTATCAAAAACCAAGTTTCACACTTTACACACACACAACACAACTGACTCACACAAAGTGTAAAAGCAGCTGCACTTCACACTTCACACAGTCACAAAAAGCTCAAAAACCAACTTTCACACTTTACACACACACAACTCTCTCTCTCTCACACACACACACACACACACAAAATGCCACATAAAGCTTTCTGAGATTTTGTGTGTTTGTGTAGTTAGAGTGAAAGACTACAGAAATACACCAAATCTCAGAAAGCTGCACAAATATTTTATTTTATTATTTTATTTTATTGTGGACTTCAAATTCCATAGCTCCTCAGCCAGCAAAGCAGGAAGTCAAAGCAAGCTTTTTTTTCTTTCTTCAGTAGCTGAAGAAAGCATGGCGTTGCCAGCCCGAAAGAGCAGTAATTATAGGTAAGTGAGGAGGGGGAATTGGCTGGGCGTGGGTGGGGGCTCTTGTAAGTGGGGGCTGTTAAAAAGGGAGTTTAAAAGCCTCTGAGGATCAGGAAACTCCTCTGGGATCGCTAGAGGAGGCTTTTAAAACCTCGTTTTTTTTCTTGTTTTTTTTCCCCTTTGGCTGAAGATGGGTTTTTTTAAAAAAATTTTTAAAGGGTTTTGATGATCTCTGCTCAGCCCTGTGATCATCAGAGGGTGTTTTTTTTTTTTTTACTTTAAAGGCATGTTTCGGCTGAAGAAAAACTTTTAAAAGTAAAAAAAACAAACCCGCTGCTAATGGTGCGACTCAGCAGAGGCAGGGGGGGCGGGGCCAGGGATTTTTGCTACCGGTCCTCCGAACCAGCAGCTGCCATCGCTACCTAATCGGGCGAGCCGTGTGAACCGGGAGCATTTCACCCCTGCCTGTGTGTATATCTAGATCAGGGGTGTCAAACTTTATTTCACTAAGGGCCGCATCAGGGTTGTGTTTGACCTTGGGGGCTGGGGTTGGTGTGGCCAGGTTGAGTGTGGCCAGCTTGACATCACACATGTGGAGAGTGCCTGTGGCCTGAGTGCTCTGCCCCGAACTCTGTTTTCGGCTGGGATAGCCTCCTGCAACCCTCTGCCAGCAAAAACAGAGCTCGCGAGTTTTCACTGGCAGAGGCACCATGGGCCAGTCCTTCGCTATTTCCAGGACTCCCCCACGGGCTGGATCTAAGCACCCGACGGGCAGGATCTGGCCCACGGGCCTTGAGTTTGACATTCCTGATCTAGATTCTCCAAAGTGGTAAATATTGGCCTCCAAGAGTGGACTAGACTATCCATAATTGCTAATATTATTCATAATATCAATAGTTAAAGTAACATTTACTAGATTATTTTCATATAATAAAATTTGTGGGTTGATAAACAATTTGAAACTTCATAAAGAGGATGATGAGCTTAAGAATTTGGAGTCTCTGTTTAGATGCTAAATTTTATAAGTATTTAGAAAGCCTTAAGTAAAAAACCCTAAAAAGCTAAGCATTGATCCATTTACTAATCTTATGCACACAGTTTACGTAAAAATATAAAAGAATGTACCTAGGATGGCCATACCAAGTGGCAGGGGAATGGGTGATTAGATGAGCTATGTATATATCATGTGATCAAACAAAAGATAGTGTTGTGAATATCCTAGAACTAGATTTGGCAGAGCTATCCAAACAAATAGAGGGTAACAAATTACAAATAAAAGTAATAAATTACTGTTCCCAGATAATTCCTATGGTGTTTTGGGACCAAAATCAGGTAGAAACATCATTAGGCTTCCTCAAACCTACACACTGAGATATCCCAGGAGGGTAGAGCTAACTTAAGAGCTCAGGCTGATAAATGTAGCAAGTCCAGAAAAGCACTCCTGGGTGAAGTATCAGTGGATAGCAATGGGACCCACAAAATCGGTGAAGAGAAAAAGAGACAGTAACATCATCACATATTACAACATACATTAAAAAACCCAATGCCTGTAAAGTAAGCTATTATTGATACATATTTAATAGTTAAAGAAGCCTACAATTCAAACAGCTTCAAGCCTTCACTGTTCATAAAATCTTGTGAAAGTAGTTTTTTTTCCCAGTGTGAAAGCAAGCATTTCATGTTTCTCAAGTTATGCAGAAAGAATGCATGGGCAAATTAGAAGAGCAGCAAAAGGCAGTGGGTACCAGAGAAAGAAAATTTCTGGGAAGGTGAAAATATGCAGCATTAAATGTACATGCCTGAAGTATTCGATGCAGCAATATGCAAGTTCAGACTAAAAAGCAGTGGTCCCAATCTTTGCGTACCTAATTCATTAATGTTTCAGGATCTGTATTACCAAATGATAGGAATTTTGCACAGAGCAAAATAGTTGGAGTCTGTATATACAGCATGTAACGGTAATACCTACTGCCAGTGACTCAACCATTTGCGTCAGAAAGACTGAGCTAGAGACTTACACGAACTTTTAGTGCAATGAAAGCTAGAATCAGATTAACAGCTACTGCAGAATAAAATCCCAGCAGTTCTGGCAAAATAATTTAGAACCAGGACAGTGTTGGCTATTCTGGCTTGCCTTGAGGAATGAAAAAGAAAAGTGCCAAAATGTCTATCACCAGCTGCTTTCCCCTCCTGCATTACAAAGTAGGCCAAACACAAATGTCTAAATAAGAAAAGTTTATTTCATGAATATAAACATTCCTGCAAAGTCCAGGGGTGTTTTTAAGAGCGAATCTTGAAATGTCATGAATACTACCTTAATTTAGCAGTCTTTTTAAAAAGTTTCTATTCCTTTTCATTTTCCTCACCACACTAATATGTTTTATTAGCCATATAAAATATGATATTGAATGGACTTGTCAAACATTCATTGATTTAATAAATATATAAAGCAAATACTTTGAGGTTACTTACTATAATATATACGCTACATATATAATACTATATGCTTCCCAGATATCTGATTCAATATACTTTATTGCTTCTTTCTCTTGATACATTTCAGTTTTCCACAAAAGAATGTTGTTTTACAACCTACTCTTTTGCATTTTTTTTTATTAGTTAGTTAGTTAGTTAGTTGGAACAACACAAAAAAATTCCTGACATGGGAACCAATAAAGACATAATTGCAATTATCTTCCTGTTACTAATATTTTAAATTAGGAGTAATTAATACTAAAAACACTTTTGAAAATGAATTTTGTGAGAATGGCAAAAATAATTCTATTAAGGATATAGTTTTTCTGCATATCTTATACCTTAGAATTTCAAATCTCAAATAATGATATAACTCACCATGGCAGAAGCTTTTGATAAATATCATGAAAAATTAAGCATAAAAAAGTAGAGCATTTTTGCATCAAGAATATCACATTTTACAACACAATATAAATGAACAAAATACAATCCACTGTATTTTAGTATTTTAGCTATATTGGTCTGATCATCTTGATACCAGCCGATTTTACTTAAATATCAGGTTCAGACACTGTTAATAAGTATGCCCATCTATTCAATGTAAATGCTTCTTTTTGATTCAGGCAATTAGTTAAGTTAGTGTAGTTAAAACAGCATGCACAGTAATTAATCATTCATGTCCATCCCACAGAATATGATGATTCTAATCTGGATTATAATTGCACATACATATAATCATACACTCATACTTCTATAAAAATCCAGATTTATGGTGATTTTTTAAAAAGATGTAAACTGTTTCAACTCAGTGGGATTGCAAAATAAATATACTAACCAGACTAGTTTCATTCTGTCATTTGGACTAGGAGAGATATTTTCATGGCAGAATAAAATTAAGTCAAAACACTAGTCCAGTAATAAAAAATCCAAGAGACAATCATACCATTTTTCTATTAATGCTCAGTTTTCCTCTTCTTAGTCCACTCAATGCACTTCCATAGATCTAAAAGTACATTCATAATGGAGTATTTGATAGGTCTCAAGCTAGACAGAGCAATTCTCCAAGTGTTCAGCATTTTGAATATACCAGCTTGTCAGATGCTATTTGAATTTGCCTGGTTATTTGATGCAATTGCAAAATAATAATTTTCCCTAGCTTTATACAGCTTATTAGATTCCAACTGCCTATAAGGTTTCTGTTCTATTTTACAGCAAGAAGATATGTGTGTATAATATGTATTACAATGCACATATTTGTGCACATACGAACACTTGATGTTTTAAACGTATTTATAAGCTGCCTACAGGAATGTGGAATTATTTAACATAAGAACTATTATTCATAAACGTAAACAAATGAGGCTGGATAAAAAAAATCTTAGCTGAATCTTAATAAACTTAAACAAATGAGGCTGGACTAAAGAATCTTAGCTGAATCTTCAGCTAAGAGCAAGGCGGATCACAAGGTTTGTGAACCACCTTGCTTTTAGCGGAATCATCCTAAATATTATTTGTGTTAATTTGTTATTAAGTTCAAATGAGCAAAGAAAGTTCTAAAGCAACTGGTGTATTTCAGCTTAAAGTTAAGTATAGTGTATGAGTTCAGCATAATGTTATTTAGTAACAAGATTAATCCCCCTTAGAGGAAGAATATTTTATTGACAATTCCAAATGTCCAAAGAGCTTGTGTTCACTAATGAATGTTTCTAACAATGTTTCTAGAATGTATACATGTACGTACATATCTACCTTTCTACCTACTTACCTACTTATCTACCTATTTAACAAATAAATGAACTGGCTATCATCTTTGCCCAGTATAATATTTTGGCAGGCAGGAGTCAAAAGAAATCGTGCAGTTAGAAACATATAAACAGCTCTTGGAACAATAGACCATCCCTAAAGAGCAGCAGTAATCAATGCACACTTCCATTAATAAAGTGATCACTGATGATGACATCAATGACAATGAAAATATGCAATCATGTTTACATATTGTTCCCCTTGCACTCCATGCTTGAATGTTTTACCCCCGCACTGACATACCATCATATGGCTTCTATATATTTGGAGGTTCAAGTCAATATCAAGTGTCCCTTAAAGACATTTTAGTGATTTCATCACCAACCTGCCAAAAATCAAAGAGGAAAATAGAATTCCCAGCTTACTAGACTTGCTCTACTTATAGAAACTGAAAGGAAGCCATAACAGCAGCAACAATCACAGTAAACAAACAAGTAAAGCAAAACAAATGGAGCAATAAGAATCTGTTTTACTGCCATGATTCTGATGCTGGTTTAAACATAGTGCTATTTGTGCAGCTAAGTAAGTTTATGACTATATAAAACAGACAGAAAAGTAAAAGCAGTTTGTTCACATGTATACTGAACATACAATAATTAACGTATACTTGTATTTCATATGGGTTATGGAAAGAAAAACTTGAGAAATCAAGTTATATTTTTTTTCAAAGAACTAAGATGCATCTATTATGAGCCCCGTTCAGAAATAAAAGTAATCAAGTCATACAAAATTCTTAATTATATGACTATATCTAACAATCCTCTAGTCCCTAAATACAATCTCAAATGTTCAAAACAATTTCTAATTCAGCTTACCTCATATTTTAATATATACACGCTGAAAAGTTGTTCCACGGCTGAAAGATTTGATTTGTTTAATTTATTAACAACATCCTAATGCTTTGGATCCTGTTGCCAAAGTATACCATATATGTATAAATATTTATGTTGGGAAGAAAATAACTACTTATTGGTGCAACATAGACTTATGTTTCATCATATGTATTGTGTTTCTCTACAACTAGGGTCAATGTGAGTGCCACCGTTATTTCAAAGAGCTTTCAGGAGCTTATATGCACATTAATTTCAACTGATTTTCACCACTGATTTCACCCTAAAATAAAATCTTGAATAATGTGTCATGCAAATATTCTCTTATTGTCAAAATAATTTACAATATTTTATCCTCTCTTTTCTCCTGCCAGTAGCATAATAATCCAAGTAGGATCATATCTTCTAACTATTGCCAAGGGATCATTTCTAACTAAATTCCCATTTTTGAATTATAAAGACTAAAGAAAGTGAAGGCTTAATTTTTAAAAACGAAAATAGGCTGTGGTTTCTTTAACTCAACATCTGAATGAGAGTCACCACAATTATTCTTGCCAGTTAAATATATCCAATTTATCTTCTGCTTGATTTCATCATATAGAAAAAATAATTTAAGTATTTAACTGAATTTTAATTAAATCAGTGAATTACTGGGAAAGATCAAAAGAAAAACCTGTAAGTGAAATATTTATTGTACACAGAATAGTTCTAAGCAATATTTTTCAGAGATAAATGTTCCTTATATCAATAGATGTATTTTTGATAAACTTAGGATCAGCCTATAAAAACTTGCTAGAAAGAAATGAGGTTTTTTAAAAAAGAATTGCTTCTGTGGTATTCTACTATTCCAAGACTAACAAGCTTTTCCCTCTTCAACACCCCCAGGCAAAATTAGAAAATGAGTACCCATACCAGTACTTTCTTTATATGATAGAAACCCTATTATGCAAGCACCAGTTTTCTATGTTCTTTTTAACACTGTTAAGTCACTCTTATAGCCCCAGGTCAATTCTGCCACACTAAATAGCATACCCATTAATCCAAACTTCCAATTATGAAAATCTTTTGAATGATCTCCCTGTGGCTATTTGAACACATGAAGTTATCCTGTACTTGTTTTGATGAGGTGAGAGAAGGGGAGATTTCTATTCTCTCAATATTTTCACAGATTCTTTGTGAAAGTGAGCAAAACAATCACAGTAATGTACATGAAAGGATTATTGTTCACTAGAATCCA
The DNA here is from genome assembly GCF_028640845.1 of Ahaetulla prasina. Lineage (NCBI taxonomy): Eukaryota > Metazoa > Chordata > Lepidosauria > Squamata > Colubridae > Ahaetulla > Ahaetulla prasina. The sequence goes on along the minus strand of NC_080542.1, from coordinate 137,684,295 downwards.
GAGTATGGAACTTTGGAACTTATTATACCTGGGAGCAAAAGAACAGAGGAGTTATTAAATTACTATGTGGTAAAGACAACATAGACATTAAAATTTTATAACACTATTTGATTAAAATCTTATATATGATGAATTTTAAAAAAAGGAGTTAGGTTGCTTCCCAAAGATGAAAATAAAGCCCTCTTCCAAATACATTTTTAAATTCCAACTGTCAAATCAATTCCCTTATCACAATTGTTCTAACAATTAATGGGTACGGGACTACACTGGTGATATTAGGGAAAACTCAAGATCATAATTAAAATTTATTAGATCTGGGCTGCACTTCTTATACTCATTTACCTCTAATTAAACCCTGTTGAATCTAGTGAGACTTACCTTTGAGCTGACACAATTAGGACCATAGCGTTAAAATGCTTTTCTTTTTAAAAAAAGAAAATTATATGGAATTATATCTTGGTTTAGCAATTTAAAAAAGATAATAAATGACAATACAAGAATTGAAGCTTAAATTTCATTTAGCATCTGGAATATAGATTCCTAGTAAACAATACAAAACTCATTATAAAATCAATATCAACTTAACCAATGTGCCCAAGAGAAATAGTAAAAAGGTCATTCCCAGAAACTCAAACAATTTTCCTGCTGGAAGAGAAAGATTTTAATTACAGATATTATTAACCAGAACTGTCACTGAGAGGTTATTCTGTTATTCTTTTATTTATCACAAATAAGTATAATTACTTTCAAATTATTAATTTTATCAGCATTATTAGAATAAGAGATGTTATATTGATTTAAATATATCTTAAAAATAGCTAAAAAGTTTTCATCAAATGTTCATTGTTATTTATGTGTAGTTTTCGGTATTCCGTTCAGATAGCTTCATTTCGCCAGAAATTCTTTTTCTTTTCTTCACCCCTCATAAGATTTTCTTTGAATATTACATTATTTCTATTTTTCTTCCTATACTTAGAATTAAGGTTAAGGTTTCTTCCTCTGAAACAGTAATAATGGGCATTTATTTGGACATAAAACTATTACTGAAAATGTCATTTTTCAGACAACAAATGTCATTTTTCAGACAACACAATGTAAAAAATACATGTAATAACACAAAAAGTTTTTAAAATATCTCATTATCTGAATGCACATTCCCTGTTTAAAGATGTGTTTTAGCATTTATACATTAAAGAAGTTTCCTAGCCATTGCTGAGTAACTATATAGTTTAATTATATAGCAATGCAGACAAAAAAAGATATGAACTGCATGTTAGAAATAGGTTTCAGTTCTCAGAAAGTTTCTGAAACATTGAAGTTTTATCCTAAATTGTTTATAATTTACTGCAAAAGATTTATCCATTTTCATATCTTCAATCTACTAAGTGCCAATCTATAAAGGCTTGTTGTATTCTAGCTTCTACAAATGTATCAACATTATAGTCCAATTTATCTGAATAATGGAGAAACTGACATCTCTACATGTCAAAGTTTATTTTCATGTCAGAACTTCAAGAATTTAATGTTTCAAAAAGAAAAAAGAGATACTTTCAAATAACTGCATGATCCATGCCTAATAAATAATAGATTGTTTTAATATTTACTATGCAGTGACAAATACTACATATTAATCTTATTTTTTCCAGAGATATTTCAATTGGCAATTACATCTTTTAATGTTTCTAATTAAAGACATTTACAGCAAACTACAAAAATAGACAAGATTAATAACCAGCAATAAAAAGTTGTTACAGTCTATCGGGGAATATTAATAGAAGAACACCCAATGAAGTACTGTTTAAAGAAAAATATTTACCTCAGCTATAAATAAATAAAAGCAGCATTCCCTCACATGTGGGATAATAAATAAAGTTTAAGTATCCAACAAAAACAAAGAATTGACGGAGTGAAGAAAGTCACTTTTACCTGATAAGTGGCAGTAGCATCCGAGCTGGGATCAGAACCTAGGCTTGTCAACTTCTCCTTTAGTTTGTGATGAGAGCCATGGCGGAAGCAGTAGATCACTCCAGAAGTCATAAGGACTCCCAAAATGCAAGCAATGGAGAGGAGTGACAGTATGATAAATTTGGTGGTATCTTTCTCTTCTTGAGCATGGTGAGGCAAATGTTCCAGCTTGTTTTTCTACATCAGTATAAAAAAAAGGAGGGGAGGTTGATATGCTTCAGAATTTATTTATTCATTGTCCACTTGAACATTTTTAATCCTGCTAGAAAGAGAATTCTTAATTGAATACAGCTGTTATTTTTATTAAAAGGATAAAATTGCAGCATTTGCAATTATTTTTGTTGAAACAGATCTCAGTTCTTTGGAATTGATTTTGATAAGATCTTTCCATGCATTCCAAACATATTTACATACATACATGTACACAAACACATGCACACATACAAGTGAGTTGAGTAAGTTTTGTTTTCTACTTAAATATTTTGAAAAACACTAAATGGAGGCATTCTAAAAGAAGAATCATTAAGTTTGGAGACTGCAGATCCGACTTGTCTTTAGCCTTAAAACAGTACAAAAGCAAAATAAAATGCGCTAAAATGAATGTAAAGAGTCAAATTAACTCCCCCAAATAATAACCTTTTCTTCTTTTAAGTTAAAAAGATAACACCATTTTGATAACACTCACTGCATTGTTTATGCCTTTAAAAAACAATAATTCAACCGTTTGTTGGATTGTGCAAAATTGGTTTTAGAAAGGAAATATTCCAACAATAAGCTTAACTATTTTATAGTCAGCTTTCCTCATGATACTTTTTATACAAGTGGGAAGTGGATTTCTTCTGTTTGATTTATCATCCCAAATATCTGTTCAAATAATTTCTCCCAAAAAATTTTCTATTTGTTATTTTTATTTATGGAGATGAATTTTCACCTGGGAAAACAAAATACATCTTTCTTTGCCCCCTTTTTGTTCACAGAATCAAATAAAATTTAGTCTTTCTCTTTTCTAAGGAAAAGGAGGAGAGGGAAAGGGAAACGTTTCAAACTTAATTCAATGTTGCCTTTTAAATTATGCGCGAGTGGTATGTCTATGTCCGCGCGTAGCAACAAAAAAGTAGAAATACAAAGTGATGCATTTTGCGCTCCACTCGCACGAAAGTTGTCCAATAATTTCCCCTCATTAGCTTCATTATAAACTATATTAGCAACAATTAAAATCGCAACCTGACTATGAAAAAACCAGACACGGAAGATTGCAGGCGCGCTCATTTGGCCAGCGCTTCGCATTTACCAGGGAAATGAATGGAAAAGCCCTCCCCTGCTTCAGCTCCGGCCGCTTCAAGATGCGAACAATTAGCCAAGTCCTCTTCACCGCCTCATTTCGTGGACTAACCACACGGATCTTTCCCCCTTCACTGCCAGGTCCGACCTATTCATTATCACGCCTATCTTCAGTAATTTTCTACTCTGCATTCAGCTACTCTCCATTTAATTTCCTCCCGGAGAGCCAAGTCCACAAGCGGCACTTGTATTAAGCCCCGAGCGGGTTTTTTTTTTCTTTCCTTGCCTTCTCTTTCTCCCTTTTATTTCCTTCTTTTTTTGTCCTGCCTGTATCTTAGGGAAGCCGCCGAAGTAATTAGAGTCGCGTCTTGGCGGGTTTGCCATTAATTAGCCTTCTTGCGTAGCCGTAGTTCTACGGCCTCGCGAGTGATCCCGGCTTAAAAGAAAGGAAGGGAGAGGCAGGTCCGGCAGACTCTTCCGCGCCTTGTTGTGAAGAGCGAGGTTTGCCGGCGAGGAGGCAGCACTGGAGGCCAGAGACGCGCACCCTCGCCGGCTTCTCAGGGAGGGGCGGCAGTGGCTAGCTGCTCGCGCCACTTTCGCTGTCAAGCTAAATGAAGCCGAAGCTAACTCCTCTCCTGCCGCCGCTACAAAGCGCTGGTGCAACCGGGAAAGACGTGCGTGCGCTCCCTCCTCCTCCCGCCCCCTCACCAACGGGAGGAGTGTCTTTCCAAATCTCCACCTGTCTCGTCCCTTTCTCCAGGCGCGGAGAGGAGTGGGATAGGGACCCCAGAGTCGCCCCCTCAAGAACAGGTGCTCGGCCGGGTCTCCTTAGGACAACTTTCATCCCGACGCCGAACTCCCTTTCGGTCTTGATCGCCGGGCAGGGAGCGGCTCAAAGGAAATACCTTCATTGTGATGGTGCTAAGAAAGGGGAGGGTGTGGATACCTAGCCTCCGTTTGGCAGAGAAGGAAGTAAAGTTCCATCAGCCATTTCCCAGAATTTACGCGTCTCACTGAAATAGGCTTACTTCGAAAGCGTAGCTGGAAGCAACGCGGTTTGGAAAAGTCCCTCTCGACCGTAGCGGGTTCTGCCTTCGATGAAGGCAGAAAACGACCTGTCTCAAGATCCCGTGGATAACTTTGATTCAGACAGTCGAATTCCACGCTCGTTCCCCCTGCCAGCAAAGCGAAGGAATTGCAGAGAGGCGCTGCCGAGCCGAGAATAGGGCTTCAGCGGACGCAATTCCTAATAAATGCATTATGTGCAGAGAAATGCATGCCACAACCAGCGAATCGCGTTTTCCAAGGAACCGACGAAACCCCGGCCGGCTGTTTTAGCCGGTTGCCGAAGGAAAGGAGCAAGGTATACGTCTACCCAAAAGTTCCTTCCTTTTGTGCAGCAAGGCGGCAGGGTCAGTGTCCGTAGCTGTAGCAGTAGAGTAGCGAAGAAGAAAAGCCCAGCAGTGGAGAAGCAGCCATGGTCCCGCTTTGAAAGCAGGCTGCAAAGAAGCGCTCTGGCTAAGCCTCCGGTGCGGGCGCGTTTTCTGATAACACTTGCAGTCTGCGCGGACTGCCATCCCGCTGCAAGGCAACTTTTCTTTCCCAACTGAAGCCAAGGAGGCTTCCGAGGCAGCTCTCCTCGAGGTCTCGAGAGAGACGCGCTCTCTGGCTGCCCATTTCCCAGTGCCACCCAACGCCCTCGCGGAAAAGGGTGTTTTCTTCAACTTCTCAAAGCTCTTTAAGCCAGATTTTCCCACTCGCCCGGCGTTTGCTTTTCTTAGAAAGAGAGGTCCGCTGTTGTGGGTCGGCCTCCTCCTCCCGTAGCATTTGCTCTCTGGAGACACGCAAGTCCCCTGGGACTGCAGCCTAAAGACCTGGCCTTAGCTTTAACCGTTAGGATTTCGGCTGAATGGCCTCCAACCTCCTGAAAGTGGCCATTTCTGTTTAAATAGGAGCGTCCAAAAATTGGCCAGATTCGCCCCCTCTCTATCCTTCAGGCTGGGCGGTGTTGCGCGAAAGATCCTTCCACTTTCCGGAGCGGCCGGACCAACCGCTTCGAAAGCATCCCAACGCTTCCCCGGAAGCTGTGCTGTGCACCCACAGCAAAGCGAAGGGAAAAGCCTTCCCATTCTTCTCCAGAATTTGATGCGTGGCCGGGTCCGCGATAGATTTAGCCTCATCAGCACCTACTGCAGCGCAATTCGGTATGTGAACCCCAGCTTTGAAGAGAAGCCATCCTTGATATTCTATCGAGCCCGCCTCCCTTAAGTGCTGTTCAACAGTTGATATCTTAGATGGGGAGGAACTATGCGCGCCCCTCCTATTTTGTCTACACACTACTCTTTCTTTTTCTGTAGCGCCCACCAACACACCAATGGCGGTTGCTAAGGGAACTTTACGTTTGCATCTGATCCTCTCCTGAGGGTCTCTAAGATTCGGATCCTAAGCCCACACTTCATGGGAAAGGTGGATACTCACTGGCTCTGCAAGACAGGCTTCTCAGCAGCACGGTGTAAGATTACCTTGTAATTAGTTTTCCTTACTACTAATCTTTTTAAGATTTCACTACCAAGCACACAATAGTTAAGGGAAACCCACCAACTGCCACAAGCCTTTGTAGCGAAGATGGCCTGTGCTTGCAAATCAGTTTCTAAGCGGGTGTTACTCAGAAATAAGTTATCTGCACAGAATCAGATAAAACACCTTGCCCAAAAAAGCTTAGGAAAATGTTTTTTTTTTTTATTCCTAGTCAGATGTATTTAGAATTGCAAGTCTGATTAAATAGAATCAGACTGAGATTGATACATTCAGGAGATGCTAGCTTCACAGGTAATAATCCATAAAACGTTGAAAAGGAATCTAAATGAGTGTGTGGGTAAATAGGATTATTTGAAATACTATGTCTTCAGTGGAAATATTCAAATAAATACTATATCCTCAAGGAAGAAGAACTGACTTAGTTTTAAATTTCACACATGATGGTCTCTCTCCCAGCTTCAATTTCCTATCTATAAAATGGGACCAATATCTGTATTTCACAAAGTGTTACAGGTAATGGGAATGCAGGTTCTCCATACTTGTGTGCAAACAAATGTCTGAGAAAATGTTAAGTATCCTTAAATTTGGATTTCTTCTTTTTCCTGAAGTGGATGAGATCTGCATTCACCTGAATGCAGGATGCATTTTGGCTTGGAGAACAGTATCACCTCTATGAGAAATGTTTAGGCTTAGAGATTCTAATTAGGAATGTCTTCATACTGACAGCAAGTTATTATGCAGGTACTGTGAAGAAAATACACCTTTTTTTCATTTTCAGCAGCACTATTTAAAGCATACATATTCAAGTTTGCTTCGGATTTAAGTTTGTTTTGTGGTGGTCATTTGCATAACAATATCCCCCCTCCAAATCCTTTGACCTGAATGGGTTTTCAGACTGCTTTACAAATTGGTTCTTCTTGTTGAAAATGAAGATACTGGGTGCTATTTTAAGCAGGCCCAGAGTGTTAAGCTCATCTCCCATGCCAAACCCAGTATATTACTTCAAAAAGAGAGTGGTGGAAGTGTCCTGTTTCACTTTTGCCTTTCAAATAAAAGCATTTTCCCTTCAAGTTAATCAGCACTTTGAAGAAGCATCAGTGATGAAGTGACTGGGCTGGGGACAACTACTTAAATTGCACATAAAGAAAATAAACTACCCTATTTTTCTATTTGAAGATGGCAGAAATCTACTCAGGACTGAAATTTGGATGCAGATCAAATACACATCTTTGCCAGAAAGGCTACCACAATTTAAAAAGCAGAATATGTATGTAGTGTGAGCAAAAGGATTTTCTGTCATACTATCACCTATTTGTTCTATTTCTCTTGTGTATTTTTGTTTTTTCAGTGGTTTGATTATTCTGAGATAGAATGATAAAAAGGCAAACTATAAAAGAAAGTTTATAAAGCCAGTATGGTCTAGTGGTTAAGGCATTAGATTGGAAACCAGGAGCTTAGTTCTAGTCCCGCCTTAGGTACAAAGCCAATGGGTGACTTTAGGTTAGTCACTTTCTCTCAGCCTAGCCCACCTCAGAGAGTTGTAGGGAAAACAGGAGGAGGTTGACATATAAGATATGTTGACTGTCTTGAATTATTTTTAAGAAGAATAAAGCAAGATTAAAAAATTGAAAAGAAAATGAATATACAAGATAAACAGAATTCTGTGGCCTCTGCATGTAGATGCAGGATTAATTGCAAATGAGTGCACTTTAGTTTTATAGTCTGTCAGAAATTTAAAACCAGCTGTTATATAGAACTGCCTGCAATGTATAGTCTTTATTGAAAAAGCTTAAACAACTTTCAGATTCCACCTTAACTCCCCCTCCACATTACTAGCCCAACCTTAACAAAAAAATTAACATAAGTGAGTTCATAAAAAGCTTATAAATATTTGCTAAACCAGTCTTTTCTTCCTCCTTGATAAGCCCTTGCTCTCTCAAAGTTGCTGTCTTCAGTTCAATTGCATTCTATTCCCTTCCCACACAAACTTTATGCCGTTTTACATGAAATATTCTAAACTATTCTTACCCTGCTTCTGTTTAGTTTTGCTTGGATTAAAACACAGATTTATCATTGCGGCAGGTGCTAGTTTTGACTTCAATAAGCCTAAGAGTAAGTATCTGGCAAGCAGAGTAATGTCATGTCATACAATAGGCCAGTTCAGTTATTAGGCAAACTTTTGATGTCTATGGAATTTTTTTTCATCCTAGTGCAGATTGGAAATGAACCATCTCTCAGACTACTTAGTGCTGAAGTTCCTTTCCAATCTATTAGCAGAAAAAGTTCTTTTGGATGAATGTATGAGGTTCCTTCTCTGAAAACTGGAATGGAAAGTATTCTAGGAAAAGTTGATCACCTGTGACCCACTCATTGCACTGAATCCTTGAGACAAATTGAGATGCCAGTCCTGGGACATTTATACAACTTGCCATCTTTCCAACTAAGGAGAAGCTCAATTATTGAAGAACATTTACTGAAGCATCTTTAAAATTTCCAGGTAATTCTATCAACACTCTGAAAGACACTGGGACAAGCCTCAAACAGTATTAAGGAATTGTCTAAAAGATCATCATCAACATTAAAGCAGTGTCTGAACAGTGTCAGTCTTTCATTCAATGGCTAAGCCATAGTTTGTTTAATAAATATATTGTGGTAGATTACAAACCATGAATCATAAGCCACCATATATGGATTCACACAAGCTAAACCCAAGCAAACTATATTAAAAGTGATTTATAAAGATTGCAGAGCACTAATACCTCAAGAATCATTCTCAACAACATATCACACAATCATTTTACTGAAGTTAAGTTTGTGACAATATGAATTCAGGACTACATAAAAGGTGAATTATGTTCCAATAGAAGCAGCAGCACAAAAGCTAGTAAGTTTGTAAAAAAAAGGGTGTGTTTTTTTAAACTAGAAAATGGGTAATACTTGAATTTTAACCAAAATTCGTTCTATAACATTCTTTGCCCTCAACTGGTCAGATCAAGGTGCAAACAGATGAATGAAAATTTGGGTGAAAAATGAAGGTCATTGACAAAAGAGATTCAAAGCAGATTTTGTCTTGGGGATAAGGAATCCAAGAAAATCCAAAAGCAAACTAGACAACATTTGGAGGCAGTTTTAACTGCGGGTGAAGGTTCTTTCTCCAAGCTTGTGGGTTGGTTTCCAATTGTTTCATTACCAGGCTAGGTAACAACTTCAGCAGTTTAGGGGATGTCAGCGTCAGTGTTCTTCTAGATGTGTCAAGTGAGGGTCTTGTGATGTGTCAGGTGTCAGTCAACAGTGAGTCTTGTGATAGGGAGGTTACAACAGGTCAGCGTGATTGGGAGGTGAACTGATGGGGGGCGGGGGAGTTGCATGCATTGGTTGAGGGTCCATGCTGTCTCTGGTTGGCTGTGCAATTGATTTGGATTGTGAGGGCTTTGTAAGTTAGTTGTAGGTCAATATGTCTATTGATGGAATAGCTTATAAAGTGTCAGGCATCGATGAACTCACAAGCATGGCGGGTAATAGCATGGCCGATGATTTTTGCGTTGCTCCAATTGAACTGGTGCTGCTTGGTGTCAGTGTGGGTAGAGATTAAAGATTTGGGACTGTGGCGTTTGACTTCCAGCTGGTGTTCGTTGATCCTGATTTTTAATTGACGTGATGTTTGTCCTACTAGAATTGGTTGCAATGGTTACAGTTGATCTTTTAGATTAATTGTTTCTTGCATCCTTCTGTAGCTTCTCTTTGGTTCTGGATAATTCCTGGGGAAGTGTGGCTGTGGTTTGTGGGCTATGGCTATTCTTACAGGTTAGAGGATTCTGGCTGTCATTTCTGATACTCCTTTTGTGTATGGTAGTGTTACTTTTGGTGATTGGCTGTGTGGTGTGTTGTGGTCTGGATGCTGTGTGTTGGAATATGAAGTTTTTTAGATAGCCGTTACGGAGAGAGACATCAATCAGCTGTTTCTCTTTCACTTTTCTTAGTGTTGTGGTGCTGCAGTGTGTCCTGGCCCTTTGAAGAGGGTCTGGACACAGCTTCTTTTGTATGCAGTGGGAGGGCTGCTTGCAAAGCTGAGAATCTAGTCAGTGTGCATGCGTTTGCGGTAGACATGTTTCCAGTTCTCCATTGTCTAATCTCCTTACGTTGATGTCAAGGAATGGGAGTCTGTTATCTGTTTCCTCTTCATATGTGAATTTGATCCCCAGGAATATATTACTGAGTAGGAGATGTGTTTCTTTAATTTGGGAATGTATGATGATGACCAAGGTATCATCAATGTAGCATGTCAAGACTTTTGGTTTTAATAATTTTAACTGTTCTAGAAATGATCCTCTCCAAATGACACAACTTAGAATACAATTCTTCCCCCATTCTACTTTTGGAAAAAAAAACTTATAAGAGACATTATTGTGAGTCCCATAGCTGTGCTTTCCTATGTGCTTTTAAATATCAAGAAAAAGAAGAGCAAGAGGAAAGCTGGTTTTCTGAAAGCCTGACTTCCAAACCCACATCAGGATTCATCTCAAAGTCTCCTGTCTTAACATAAGAGAAATGCATTCTTTCAAAACCCAGGCAATGCTAATAATAAATGAATCCAACCATCAAGTTTAGCCTAGAACCAATCTAGGACTAATCAGAGGTGTTTTCATTTGAAATTGGATGAAGGGAAAGAGGCATAAAATATTTTAAAAATATGTATGAATTTTACACGTATAGATGATTCACATTTATGAGAAATGAGAGCCTGGAGGCTACATAACAACAGTAGAGGAGCAGATAGTTGGATAGCATGGGGACCAAGTGATCTTTTTATTTATTAATCTTAAAAAGTATGCTACCCTGATAACAACATTAATAAAACAACATTAATAAAACAAGAATATAACCTCACCCCCCCCCCAAAAAAAAAACTTCCCACCACATTGCCACAACATCTCAACTCTACATATAATGTTGAACTTTAAGAGTTCAGCATTAAAGCAACCATGACTCCTTAATGACTTTTAGCACCACATAAGTTTGCAAAGCCTGCAACCACTTGATGCAGGCGGTGGGATACCTAACAAATGCTGGTTTAAACATTAAAAAAAAACCCCAAAAAAACTGTATTATAAATACTTGACCACTGTGCAATATAACAACTACAAAACCTGATGCCCAAAGTCATTGCCTTGTTAATGAGAAAATTATTGCATATTTCATATCAGAAAACAATTTTGCAATAAATGCAGTCCCTTCACCATTGTCAGTCTGCAAGGCTGAGTTCCATAAAACAAGTCAAAAGCAAAGTAAAGCTAATATGGCCAAATGCAGTAGTATATAATGGTACTCAGATACTTCCTCAAAGAGTTCTTCTTCAAAAACATAGGGTAGGGTAGGGTAAGGTAGAATAGAATAGAATAGAATAGAATAGAATAGAATAGAATAGAATAGAATAGAATAGAATAGAATAGAATAGAATAGGGCAGGGCAGGGCAATTCTTTATTGGCCAAACTGTGATTTGTCTTAGTTCTTAAAACTAAGAATTTAAGGGGAATTTTCTTTGGAAAGGACTACTAGAGTGACAATCCAGGACATGTTCGAAATCATTCCTTATCTGCAAACTGTGCAGACATGTCTGCGTACTCCCATGTGGAAAAGTTAGAGAACCTGTGATTAACGCAACTCTGGATCGATATAGATACTATCCTAGGAAAGTAGTACTGTATTATATAGATAGTATCTTACATTGTCATGATAATTTTAAAAGCATTTTTCATTTTTTGTCCTTATAAATGGGTTGGCTCTTTTAACAGGCAAACTTTATTAATGGAATTGCTTTTCAGCCAAAGAGGAAAAACTATAAGCCTGCAAACTTTAAAAGCTACTGCTGACTGAAGTAAGGACCACACTTGGCTAGTAGGTATTGAAGGCAAATTCTATATTTGTGGGGGGGAAAAGTTCCTTCTTTTTCTGTTCAATAATAAGTTAGCAATAGTATTTAGTTGTATAATCTATACTGAAGCTTTTCTCATATTTTTAAAGTTTTTCATTAATCATATATTACAACAGGTTTAAACATAAACATAAACCTGAGATTTCAGTATGCAGAAGTATACAACTTTAAGATTTTGATTTTAAAATATGAATTTTAAAATCATAATACTATTTTTAATTGAGAATACACTCTAGAACCTAATAAATGGGAGAAGTCAGGCAGAAATAATCATGTATTAATTCTCTACATTACAAAATCTTTTCAGAAGCTATTATCAGAGCAAGAGGCATTGTGGTTGAGATTCAGGGTGGGAGAAATCCTTTGTGCTACTGAAAGCTATTGTTCCTCTGTACTGATGAAATTGTACTTGCAAATCTGCCATTCAAGGAGGCCAAAAAAAGGAGAGGGGGGAAGAGTCCAAAGCGGAAGAAAAAGAGTGACAATAAAATAATTATTTCTATCTATAAACTTGAATTAATATACATTTGGTCTCAGGCTTTTCTTTCCAACATATTGCCAACTAACATTTAAGCTCAAGAGAAATTATCTATAATACTAACCTGAAAAGTGCAAGAGTGGCTACATTTTTCAGGATGATTCCACTGAAATCAATAGACCCTGCTTTGATTTATTGGGAGCTCATTCTTGATTAAACTAAACTAAAATACATACCTTAAGTTTAAATTAACAATGACCTTTAAGCAGAATAGAGAAGAGAAAAAATTGTCCTTAGAGTAAAAAGAAGTGCAAATTAACTGTATCTCATTAGAAAGGGCATATACTAAAGTCTTCTTTACACCAAATTAGGATTTTTATTGCTTTGGACCTTATTCTTTACAATGATACTCATTAGCATTTCAGTGTTTAATAATTTTTTATGGAATAAAGTGAGTCTAATAAGATTTCTGAGGGGCATATCCCAAAAAGTTTATTAAAGTTCTCATCAAATTAACTGAACTAATATCTAGTGAACGTGTGATGCAATATGACAAAACACAGGAACAAGGTCTGATGGTAACAAACAGTATTTAGATGCAACAATGTTCTTTTTTTATTGACTGCCAGATTCTTCACTAGAATAAGATCTTTCTCCTTAGTGTTTGAGTCTCATTAGAGATTCTTCAAAATTGGAAGAGATTTGGATCCAAGGAGGGAAAGAACATCCTCATAGTTCTCTGTCCTTCAAGAACATTTTGGATGTTGATCCAAAATAATTTTTGGCAGATGTCATTTCATCATCCGAAACAAGGTCAAATGAATGCTTTCATGAAGATTGAAAATGGAGACAGCTGCAGTCAAAGAAGAAGCTACTTTTGCTTCTACTATGAAACTCTATGAAGAGGTTGGAAAGATTAGACAAAATTGACATATACAAAAAGCAGATGGATTTCTGGGAGCTCCAGTTTATTCAAATCACTGAGAAAGGTCATGGCACGACCACAGATCTATTCATCTAAAGCTGCACAATGATCCTTCCTCAACCTTCAACCCCACAAAGAACTGGGGAAGAAGATACTTTATACATTTAAGAAGGATTAATATTTATCAACAGAGAGAACCTATTAGATTCAGCAAATTTTCAAAGATGCCATTATGGAAACTTTATATATACATATACATATACATATACATATATACATATATACATATATACATATATACATACATATACATATACATATACATATACATATACATATATATATATATATATATATATATATATATATATATATATATATATAAAAATATGTTGCTTTCTCATTAAAAAGAGAAGTCAAAATAAAACAGAATGCAGCTACAGTTCTTTATTACCCCTGTTTCTCAGGGTCCTGAATTTTGTTACATTAGGACATCCTAAAATGTTAACAGTATCCAAAAGGTTACAAGAAAGTTGGGACAGATTGTATGTTTATATATATAATTAGGAGCTCTTACCTATTTTCCAATCTCATTTGATAAATTAATTTCAACAGGATCAGATCTGTTGAAGTATTAGCATTTTCTTCTTGACTGCTTAGTCTACTCACAACTACTTAATTTTTGTACATAAAAACATTTTTGTGGATAGATTTTGTTTGCTTTGTATGTTAATATATACACACTTATTCATGCTAATCTGAATACTAGCATATTTTCATTGTTTCCTATCATCTTTTTAGTATCCTGATGCTTCCCAATATCTATTGTGCACATACTATTTCTATGAATAAAATTCCATAAAAAGAAACATACATGATTTGCATGATGAGATAAGAGGTGACAGAAATCCTGAACTTAACTCCACACCACTACCACCCCCTTTGCCAATATAACCAAAGCAACATAAACGAAAATTAAGTGAACAGATTGTGAGTTGGTGACTACTGATACGGAATCAAGACATACAAACAAGAACAATGCACTTGTTCATCAGCAGAAAAGAACCTCTGGGAGACCTGTGTAAGGAAAAAGAGATTATGCCAAAACTTGCTTTCTACCTTGCAAAGCACACGTTCAACGCGAGCTCAAAAATAATGACTGAAGGGAAGCAAAGCTACCTTTGCACGTCTTCTCAAATTTCTGCTACGCAAAAGGATGGCAAGCAAAGTACAAAGCACGAGCCTTACGAAAAACGGAGCGCTTAAATCTCGAACCAAACGGATGGAGTAGTAATTCCGAAGCCCCATGCTGGCTGGGGCAAGGCAGTCAAGGACGGGAGGCGAACTGGAAATAAAAGAGGTTTGTAAAAGGCTGACGAAGCCAGCAAAAAAACGCTCCTTTCAATAACCTTCGGGGAAAGGCCGCTTTGGGATGCCAAGTACATCCTTGTGGGTGAAGGGAACAACCTCTTAAAAAGATGAACCCCCACTTCCAGCTGCCTTACCATCCTGGGGGATTATTATTATTATTTTATTTACACAAAATGACAGCATACACAGCAAACGAGATAACCATGCTGGATTTCGTATCACAGATCAGTAGTCCTATTATTATTATTATTATTATTATTATTATTATTATTATTATTATTATTATTATTATTATTATTATTATTTGCACAAAATGACAATATACACAGCAAACGAGATAATTATGCTGGATTTCGTATCACAGATCACTAGTCTTTATATATATAATAGTATTATTATTATTATTATTTACTTTATTCATTAAAAAGGAAACTCAGTCAACTGAACATTCAAAAATACATCACAAATAGCATTGACTGGTGCTAATGGTTGATACGGGTTGCCCATTATTATTATTGTTGTTGTTGTTGTCGTTATTTCCCCCACCCCACCCCCAGGGAAAAACTCTTTCCCACTCACCCGCCGCCCCGCCTCACACTCCCGAGAAAGAGCGGGGAGGGGAAGGGGGGACAAACGAAACTCAAAGGACTGGGAACTCCCCAGCCTGGCGCTCAGCGGGTCAGGCTATCCAGGCTATCTAAGTGGAAGAGGGAGGCGATGGCGGCGGCAAATGGATGGGCGCGCGTTTTCGGCGGCGGCGAGGGGACTTTCACCAACGCCCGCCAAAGCCAAGAGTTTGAGGGGATAGAGAGAGAATCAAACTGCCACTCCGGGCAGGCCGAGCCGCTTCTTTCCACCGCCCCGGGACGGGTCCCAATTGGCTGGCGTGACCAGAACTCTGAGCATGTGCAGGAGATTTATTCCCCCCCCCTTCAGGGCGCTCGCTGGAGGCGCCGCGGAAGCAGCTCCCTTACCTGCCGCCGTGACTCGCCTCTCCGACGGGTTTCCCCATCCCGAAGAAGCGGCCGCTCCAGAAGCAGCCGCAGTCCTCCTTCTTACGCCGCCCCCCCCCCCACAGTTCCCCTTCGCTTTTCGACGTCGCCAGGCCACACAAAGGCGGGAGGCGGCGCTGACAGGCTTTCCCCAAGTCCCACGCGGGTACTCCGCGGGCGGCGGCAACCGCCTTTCTCGTCTCTGGGATCCCCCCCACCCCGCCCGGCGGCCAGAGCCGCCGCCACTGCCGCCTCAGCGGAGCAGCTGTCCATCATCGCGAGCCGCCTCGCGCGCGCGAAAACTGGGGAAAAGGGGGTGGGGGTGGGGGGATGCAAGGCGACAGACGCCCACCCGTCCTAACCGCCTTGCGCTGCGCTCTGCCCCGCCTTTATATTCGCCCGCGCTCAGCCCCTTTCGCCGTCGGCAGCGAAAGCACATGGCCGGTCCAACTGGTTGCTATAGCGATGCCTCCTCGCCACAGGTTGCCGCGGCTGCGATTGGCTGGCGCGGCCTGGTGGTGGTGGGGTCTCCCTCCGAAAGGCCTCCGCCTTTCGCGCGAGGCTCTGAATGGGCGCCGCCTTTGTCACTCATTTGTGGAAAGCCGCTGGGCTGGCTGTTGTCGGGCTTCCTTCGCGCGCGCGGCTCCTGGGCGCCCCGCAACACAGAAGCGCCGTTTTGGCCGTGGGCGTGCGTGTCCGCTCTTGCCAAATAGAAGCTGAAGGGGGAACAATGAGGGGAGACTCTTTTCTTTCCTCTCCCCAAGTTCCAAGTATAAATGACAACCTTTAAACGTGCATCACACACACACACACACACACACACACACACTATTTTGCATGGGAAGCGGGGAACGTCCCGTTCTTTAGTTCTCCTTGGCAGGAAACCTCTCTTCCTCTAGCTTCGGGGTGGGGTGGAGAGGAGACCTCCAGGCCAACAGTTAGCGTCATGCCACTAACTTGTTTTTTATTTTAGCAGCAGCAGCGACAGCATTTTAAAAATGCAGCTTTAGACATGCCAGAAATAGGATTGGTGCCACTATAATAAAATGTCTGCGCTTGTCTGTCAAACCCTGTTATCTGCCGAACTGTGCCATTGTTGAGAGGAAAACTTCACCTAATTTTATTAGTGTCTTGGGGAATGTTAAGTGATTGTAAAGTGCGAGACTAATTTCATTAGCGTTTGGAGAGCAATTAAATCACCAGCAAATACTACTATGTAATTGATGTGGCAAAGTTTCTAAACTAAGAGTCATATTCCATCTTGCAATAGATCTTGGCTACAAATTCATGTAAAACAAGTGATGATGCTTCTTGCTGAATTGATTACTTCTGACTCTTTATTACACAGACCAATATTCTGCACTTGGAAGAATGGACTACAGGAACTATACATCTATACATAAGCACCTGAGGGCAGAACAAAAAAGGGAGGATGGAAACTAATCAAGGAGAGACCCAAATTAGAAATAAAAGAACTTTCTTGTCAGTAAGAAAAATTAAATCAGTGGAATGGTTTGCCTCCAAGACTTTGAGAGTTCTCCGTCACTGGAGGTTTATAAGAAGAGACTGGACAGCCATTTCTCTAAAATGATACAGGTCTTCTGCTTGAGCAAGGGGTTGGACTAGAAGACCTCCCAAATCCCTTCCAGCTCTGTTATTCTGTATTCAGTTCTAAAGTCCTATACATCTGGACTTTACCAAGTTAGAAAAGGCTAATCTGCTGGGTAGCAGAATTCCAAGGGTTCAGAAACTGCCCTGCAATCAGATTTTGGAGGCTTGGAGTTGCAATGTTTGACCACCCAAGAAAGAATCTAAAGATGAATTTAATATAATCATCTTCGTCACTGTCACATTTAAATTCCTTATGTATCCCCTTTTATCAATATTTGTTTTAGGTGCCCACTTTCCAGATGTTGTCAAAACTACAAATCAGGCCTCCCTGATCTTTGGCTATGCATATACACTCAACTTATATATTATCTTCTCTCTCTGTGTGTCCACTTATATATTGGGGCCACAACTAGAGAAGTTTGAGAGAGATGTTTGAAACCTGGATAAGACTGAAGAGGATCCCAGTATCTTTTAGAGAAGCTAAATAACTCAATGTCACACATCACCTCTAGGGAGCAAAATTATATATGTATAGTATATGTAAATGTGTGTGTACACACAGAGAGATACATACACATAGATACATATACGTATACACACACATGTGCACGCGCGCACACACACACATATATAACATTTTGCTCACTAGAAGTGGTATGTGACATTTAGTGAGTTATTTAGCTTCTCTAAAAGAAAGATATTGGGATCCTCAATCTTATCCAGGCTTCAAATGTCACTCTCAAACATCTCTAGTTGTGGCCTCAGTCTGAACCTAATTTTTAAACCTATTCCACACTATCCTTGAATATTCCCACCAAGGACCCCTGTCCTTCTGAATTGCCTTGCAACTGTGTCTAATGCCTCCTGCAGAGCTTTGTAATGCTCTCCAGTCTAACAATGCAGGGAACTTTGCTCAGCTGCTGTTCCCTCTCCATTTCTTAAAACTGGAGACTGGCAAAAGACTCCATCTCTCCATAACAGAATGTTCTGCAAAATGGTGAAAAGTTTGATGTCCCTCTTTGTGCTTTTCCTTTCAAAGTGTTTTGTGTCTCTCTTCATTTAAAAAAGTGTCTGTTCTTTAGAGGACTACGAGTTTTGTCAAACAGAGGAAAATAATAACATAATTATAAAGTATTATTACACAAAATCTCCCAACTCCAAATCTCAGTTATTGCAAATGCTAATTACTTATGCCACTAGAGATGTCTTATTTATCTTTTATTATTTCAATGGAGTATTTGTTACCCTCCTCACTTATCCCTGGCCGCAACCATTATTGAATATTAGACTTATGAAGAATTCCATTTTGTACCGATGTGAAAAGGCTGGCTAAAATTGAATTGGTTTTAAAATGTTGACCTGGGAACTGCAACTGTTGATTTTCTTAAAGTCCAACCACTAAAGTGACATTTAGCTGCCCATCCTTCCTCAAGTATAACATTTCTAAATCCACTGATGCAGGAGCAAAGGAGGGAAGGGACAGGTCTACAGGTTAAGCCAAACATCTGTTTGCACAGTGTCTTTGAAAATCCCACAGCTGCAGCAAACAGGAGAAGAAAGGAAGAAAAGAAATGAATGAGGATGGTGGGGGGGGGGAGAAGGCGCTCTTGTCAGATGCAGATGACAAGTCTTATGGAGGGCTCTTTAGTCTCTGGCACTCTTCAAGCCACCACATTCCCCTCCTGCCTCCCTCGCTATTGTTTTCTCTCTTTGCTTCGACAGCTGGAGATGGCAGACTCAAGCACAGCAAAGTAAGCTTTTTCCTAACAAGCCCTTTTCTCTCCTTTTCCAGGCCCCCAGCTGCTTTTTTAGCTAGCTGCCATACCTCCTCGCCATGACTGTGGCTCTCCCTTTATGGAAACTGCCTGTTGAATTGTCTCTCCCCTCCCCAATGGGAATTCGACTCCAGCATCCTCTAATCTCTCCCCCACATGGCTTGGCCTATGTCACCAATGATGAAAAAGGATGATTGGCAGGGGAACAAAGAGAGTGTGTGCCAATCTGATCCAACTAACCTCACCGTTATTTCTATAAAACCAAAATTTTATGCTCTTATGACTGGATAAGGCACGAGTCCTATTTTATAGAGGAGCAACTGGAGATGTGATATGGTTATTGGCCCCCATCAGTGAGGCAGTGAGTTCATACTTTGTGCTAAGTAGAAGGAAAGCTGTGTTAGTCTATTATAGCCAAAAATCGGAAGGACCCAGGTAGCATCCCAACTATCACATTTTAGTAAAAGCCTTTTTACTTTTTTTAGTTTTTGTGAGCATTATTAAATGCACACAGTAGCTAAACTGAAATATTATTTGTGCTAAGCCAGATGTACATTATCCAAGATTCTGCTGTTTCCAATGTTATCTTGGGCACTTCAAAGTAATAATTATTTAATCTACGGAGAGCCAAAGCAGACTCTATATGCCAAAGACCTTGATTTTTGATATCAACATGTAGGGCAGGTAGAAAACTTGTGTACAGCTGCTACAAAGAGCTCAATGGTATAGTGAGAAATTTTGTTGTTCTTCTGCCTGTAAGGACAGCAGGAAATGAATTTCCAAGATTTGCTTTTATATTTCCTCCATTTTAAAAAATAGTCAAATTTAATAACCTTTGTTTAAATTCTGGATCAATTATCCCAATACTGTAACTACTATAACTGTCTTCCATGTTTTCTGCCAAATTATTGTTCATGTACAAAGATGACCCTAACATGAAATATTACCATTTAATATTCTTTATTTTCTTGGTGATAAATATTACTCATCAATTCATTGTCTTACCAGAAAGGAGTAACTAACATCATGAAGCGACTTCATATTATATGTGCACTTACAAATATTTACACCCACAAACACATGTGGTAGGAGTATGAACCTTTAATTTGAACAACCAAACTAAATTAATCCAGTCAGCACTGCTGCAGCTACAATCCAAGGTACTGCTGGTCACAGACTTCATTCTAAAATAATGGTGACAAATCTCATTCACTTTGAGCTGTCCTTGTATGATGGATAAGAGAGAAAACACTACTTTTAACCTCAGTGTAGCTAAAGATGACATAAGCCTGTTTCACCAGTGCTTTATTATAAACGGTAGGGCTGCGATGTATTTATGCATGGGAAGATGCAAATGTGGAAATGTCCTCAGAAACAGAGATGATGCAAGCTCACTGCCAATATGCAATTCAAGCTCAACTATTTATTTAGTAATGCTTCTAGTACATAAAGATATTAACTTATTATTTTTATTTTATTGAGGTCATGAATTGTTTTATGGAAAATATTTTAAAAGATCTATCTCAAGGATTATTTGTATGCATTACGCATGTCTGTGCATACACATATCACATTCTGACACCTATACATTAATATTTTCTTTGACTTGAAAGAAAGAAAAGGTTAAAATTTCAGTGAAAAATGAACAGTATAGGTGGAAATAAATACAGCAGCCTTGCCTAGGAGGCAACCCAAATTAAATTTATTATTTTTAAACATCCATGTAAATCTAAAACTGAGAAATAATTCACTTAACTACACCTGACTACTCAGCAAGTGCTTACAGTCTCTCTGGAGGAGAAACAGAAGGTTGGAATTAATAAGTTCTGGGACATGCGCAAACATGTACATATATGCAAACAGACTCCATCTGCCTCAGAGATGAAATTAAGGTCCATCTGAGAAAATGGGCAGAAGCAGAAAACTGTCACCAGGAACTGATGATGTTAATTCTCTTCCCCCATTCTTTTCCTTGCCTGTTATTTTGCTGTGCATGAAGCACTGGGAAAGAAGGAACTGCTCCAATACAGCCTTTTGCTACCCTCTATCTACAACGATAAGATTTCATGCAACTTAAAACTCCTTTGTTCTTGATATTCATATATGTAAGGCAGTAATGCCATTGGAAATATTTTAAAAGCAATAAATGACTATAGAAGGAGGTGCAATCACAATCAACTCTTGTACACATTGCTATCCTGAGTCACAATTTTATTTGTTTCTTTCATTCTTTGTAAGCGTTTGGATAAAGGATTTTGTGATATTGTAATCTCCATGCTCCATGTGAAAATACCTCTGGTTATTATAACCTGCCACCTGGTTTTGTTTATTCAAATTTCTACTAAAATGGTTAACATATAAGTCTAGCAGTTAAAGTTTGTCCTTTCCTTTGAACTATTCAACATAGTTTTTAGCATCCCGTTTTCCACTTTGCAAAACTTTAATAGAAGATAATAGGAATGAGGAAGAAGAATTCAAGATTTACAACGTGAAAGTTAGTTTAGCACATCTCCTCTGTCATTGTGAATGCTACTTTCCCCTTGCTTCCACACGTAAGACTTTATATGGAGTTAGCTAAAAACCTATCCTATTCAATGGTTCTTATGCTTCTCTTAACTTCCCATCTAGCTTATTTTCCTAATTCCCAAGCATTTTAGATGATGTTGCTTAATAGGCGCTTTGAATTCAGAAAAAAGAAAGATACAGAGTAGCTCCAACTTGTCAAAAAGCACCTGAGGGTGGGATTGAAAGTAACAATTGAAATTTATCAAGGAGAGATCCAAACTAGGACTAAGGAGAAATTTCCTGACAATGAGAACAATCAGTGGAATGGCTCACTTTCAGAAGTTGTAGTACTCCATCACTGGAGATTTTAAAGAAGCGGTTGGACAGCCATTTGCCCAGAATGGTATAGGGCAGTGGTGAAATCTGAACCAGTTTACTACTGGTTTGCTGGCTGTGCATTCGCACTGAGCACCAAAAGCACGCTGTGTATGCACATGCACAATGTGCACCACGCACCAAATGCAAGGTGTGCATGGGCGCAGTGCACACCTAAAGGAGGCATGGGGTAAGTAGAACAGCATGCACAGTGTGTGTGTGTGTGATTAGCTGTGGTGCGCAACCTTTTTTTAAAACTTTTAAAAGCACTTTTTTACAACCTACTTGGCTGAATAGGTTGTAAAGAATACTTTTAAAAGTTTTTTAAAAAGGCTCTGATGATTGCGCGGCTCAGCTGGGATCATCACGAATCAAGAAGAGGGCCGTGAAAATATTTACAGATCCCTCACATCCAGGACATAAACTGTTTCAACTCCTACCCTCAAAACGACGCTATAGAGCACTGCACACCAGAACAACTAGACACAAGAACAGTTTTTTCCCGAAGGCCATCACTCTGTTAAACAAATAATTTCTTCAACACTGTCAAACTATTGACTAAATCTGCACTACTATTAATCTTCTCATCATTCCCATCACCCATCTCCTCACACTTATGACTGTATGACTGTAACTTTTTTGCTGGCAATCCTTATGATTTATATTGATATATTGACCATCAATTGTGTTGTAAAAGTTGTACCTTTTCTTTTATGTACACTGAGAGCATATGCACCAAGACAAATTCCTTGTGTGTCCAATCACACTTGGCCAATAAAAAAATCTATTCTATTCTATTCTATTCTATTCTATTCTATTCTATTCTATTCTATTCTATTCTATCAGAGCCTTTTTTTTTAACCTTTTAAAAGCATTTTTTACAACCTATACCTACCATTCGGGTGGGAAAAGCGAGCGAGCCGGAAAGAAGGGGCAAGCGGGCAAGCGGGTGACCAGGTAATTGTGTGGGCATGGGCGGCGGGGATTTTTGGTACCACCCGCTGCCCTCACTATTGGATCGGCTGATCTGGTCCGAACCGGGAGCATTTCACCCTTAGTATAGGGTCTTCTGGTTGAGCAGGAGGTTGAACTAGAAGACCTTCAAGGTCCCTTCCAACTCTGTTATACTCTTAATTTTACTATATGATACTGGCAGGACGTTATCTGTTATGCACAATTTCACTGGATCCCACCCAATCATACCAACATGGCCATACAGATCATCATTTGGAGGCAACAAATAACATATTTCCAGCGCTAGTTGGAAGATAGCATTTAAAGCATGGGAAATCATTATGTCCATGGTAAAGATAAGCTTTCTTAGTGATAACAATTTAAGATGCACATTTAACAGTACCTTTAGGCATACTGTACTATGTTGAGCAGACAGGGAAAGCTATAGGGAAGCAGCTAAGAGATCAGGGGTGTGGGGGGGGGGATGAGAGGGGATGGAGAGATTAAGATCGTGCATATAAATAAATGAACAGCAATAAGAGACTTTGGTGGCAGGAGGGGTGGATAGAGATTATTCAAGATGATATCTACATAAGAGTTAAGAACAGAAGTATGTAATATTGTTTTTCCACCCCAGGGAATATCTGTTGAATGACATTAAATGAAACTATCCAAGTATTCCTTCCTTCCTCCACCCCCTAATTTCTTGCTGTGAAGCAGCATTTCATTTATTTATTTTTTGGTCAGAACCAGTAGCCTGATACTGAAAGGAGAGACAGAAATCTAGATTTTAAAAAATCAGTGCAAACGGTGCACTTCATTTGTGCAAACAGTGCACAAATGAAGGTGATGCATTTTCTTGGATTTTTTTTTCTATAAAGCAGCACTTTGTTGATTATTGCTAATGAGAGCAAGCACTTTAAATTAGCAGCCTGAATGTGTTTATAGAGAATATTTAAGTTCCTCTTATGCTAGTTGCCATATGTATATATGTTGTTAGTACTGTATAATTATGATATAAGGAGATAATGTCTCTTCACTTTTTGACTTATGTGCATAAAGCTGATACTGATTCCAAAAGTCAGAACATCACATTTATGGCTGAACCAGAATGCGGGAGGAGGAATATTAACACAGCTCCACAGATGAACATACCTTCATGAATTGCATCTTTTGGGGCCTTTGTACTTAGAACATTTTATAAAGAGTCCAGATGGTGACGCTTTTCACCTGTAACACTTCTGAGTTTTCCAACAAATGGAGATAAGGACTGAATAATGGAACGAGTGCTAAGCCTTAGGAACAGTTGATGAGGAAGAATAGATTATGACGAACAGTCATGTGATTGTAGCACAAAGGACGAAAGAAGGCACTACAAGGTCTAATTATCTGGTTATACAGACAGGAAACTTAAAACAGAATGAAATATGGCCTAAACCACAATGAGTACTGGCATGGCAAGTTCAATTATTGTTATTTGTATTCCTTGGTTTAGGGGTTAGTATGATGTGTTAATCCATTTGAGTATGGCTTATTTAAAAATATAATTAAAGAAACCATGTATGAATTTATTATAATAAAAAATGTAATGCTGCCATTTCCCTAAGTTTTTTGCAGAATGATGTATTTTAAATAAAGCATAATAGTACCGTAATACTAAAAATGTCTATTTAATAGTGTAATTCTAGTTAATGGAAAGACATGGAATTCTGTATTATCTTTCTCCACTACATTTGCTCAAAAAGGTACACCATATCCCTGTGAGAAGGGAGAGGAAGGTGGGTAAAGGAAGCAGGAGGGATCGTACATGTTATCACTCACATGATGCAAATGACACTATGATGCAAATAGCCAAATTATATAATTGATGCCATTTATGCAATGATATTAGGTCACATTGGGTCACCATTGTGGTTTTTATCAGACGCCTCTGATCATAGCTAAAAATGTCTTTTATGAACAAAAAGTGTTCTCAGGAGGCAGTTTAACTAGAGAATTGGCTAGAAAGAAATCCTGCCCTTCCTTTACTGGGACAGTCAGTTTGCTAAGATTGCCTTGGAGAACTATTGGGTAAGATATTGCCTTTTTTCCCCTGAAGCAGAATCATCCAGAAAAAGGAAATTAAGGACCGCTGCATAATGCATTCTGCACTGCAGAACTTTAGAGTTTAGATTATTTTTAGGTAACAGGGAAAAAAAGTACACTACTATTTTGAGGACTATCATGGTCATTGAAAGAAATGTAGTGTCAAACCTGACTGTAAATTGACATGTTATTCAGTGTTAATAATATTGGCAGTTATAGAAGCATACAGGAAATGTTTCTCAGCAGTCAGTGTCTATTTTATTTAAAGATTCCAAATTGATTTCATCAGCAATATCTAATCTGAAAATCTAAAGGATGCAGGTATTATAGTTTAATTGAACAAAAACTCCCCATTGATCTTGAGATTTGAATTATAAAGTTTCCCTTTTTCTATAGCACTGCTAAGTAGACCAAGCTACTGTATCCTTCTTATATTGGAATTGCTAAACCCTAAATTCTTCTAATATCTTCTTAGTTACACTAGAAGATAAGAAGTGATTGTTCACCAAATCATGTATTTTTTTTTTGTATTTTTTTGTTTTTGTTTACATTTATATCCCGCCCTTCTCCGAAGACTCAGGGCGGCTTACAGTGTATAAGGCAATAGTCTCATTCTATTTTGTATATTTTTACAAAGTCAACTTATTGCCCCCCCAACAATCTGGGTCCTCATTTTACCTACCTTATAAAGGATGGAAGGCTGAGTCAACCTTGGGCCGGGCTTGAACCTGCAGTAATTGCAGGCTACTGTGTTCTAATAACAGGCTCTAACAGCCTGAGCTATTCCGGCCCTTGGATGTATCCAAGGAACATCAGGTCAAGTCAATGACCCAAAGCAAAATTCTAAGTAAGTCACTTTGCCTGACCCACTCTCCTCATTATATTGACTGACCGGCCAAAGAGGGTGGAGCATCACTGGTTTTGCTCTCTTTCAATAAAGGTTAAGCTAAAAGCCCCAAAATAGTTGTAGCAGACTTCCAGCAAACATCTGAGTCCATGATTTTTGTTCTACTTGGTATTGAGCCCAATTTTTTTTAAAAAAATCTGGATTTGAAATTAAGACCATCACTTTAATAATTAATTGTGGCTTTGTTGGGGGTGGAATCTTTGGTTTTACCTCTGCAAGAATAACTCCATGAGCAGGGGTGAAATGCTCCTAGTTCGGACCGGATCACCTGATCCAGTAGCGATGGCAGCGGGTGGTTTGGAGAACTGGTAGCAAAAACCCCTGCCCCCACCCCACCCCAGCTGAGCCGCGCAATCATCAGAGGGTTTTTTTTTACTTTTAAAAGCATTTTTTATTCCACCGGAAAAATGCTTTTAAAAGTAAAAAAAAAAAGCCTCTGGTGATCGCGCGGCTCAGCTGGGATTGTCACAACTCTTTAAAAGCTTTTTTTCCTCTGGCGATCCCAGCTGAGTTGCCTGATCATCAGAAACCTTTAAAAGCATGTTTTCTACAAGCTCTTCGGCCGAAGAGGTTGTAGAAAAAATGTTTTTAAAAGGTTCTGGTGATCAGGCAACTCAGCTGGGATCGTCAGAACCTTTTAAAAGCTTTTTTTCCTCTGGCGATCCCAGCTGAGTTACCTGATCATCAGAAACCTTTAAAAGCATGTTTTCTAAAAGCTCTTCGGCCGAAGAAGTTGTAGAAAAAAATGTTTTTAAAAGTAAAAAAAAAAAGTTTGGCCACACGCACCCAGTCACATTACTCCCCCCACCCCAAGCCACGCCCACAGAACCAGTAATAACAAATTTTACACTTCATCCCTGTCCATGAGATAGTTGAACTGGTACATAATGACTGGTCCAAAGTCACCCAATGAATTTCTGAGTCTGAGGGTGAACTTTGTTAACCACTGCACTATCTCGTCTCCCAATAAATGTTCAAATATACTTTTGTTATTTTATCATTTAGCCCAACTTCTGCATTCCCTTCTCTGTTAATTGAGCCAGTAACTCTGCAAATACAAGTCACATTAACTAAGCTCCCACTTCACACTAAACTATGATGTCATTTGCCTGATTTAGCATATTGTATAGGTTTAGCCCTTATAGTTTACAAACCATGGTTTATGGTTTAATCTATTATGCACCCAGCCAACTGAGATTAATTCAATAACTCCCAACTGAACGAGCCCTTGCTTATTAAAATGTGCGAACTAGCCACTTTCCAATATTTTGCTCAGAGGCTTTGCAAAAAACAGGAACAGGAAACAAATAACAGTCTGATAACCTTTCAAGAGTTATGTAAAGGTTAGATGAAATTGCCTGCTTGCTCCATGTCAAAAAGGATCTTCCAATTTTAAGCAATTTTCAACCATCATTGGTAATTCGTTCATGTTACTTTGATGCATTTTTTTCTCATTATCATCTTTGCCCCTCACTCATTCACTCTCAGCCTCATTTCATCCAACTGGCTTTGAAGAACCATGTTGAGGGGCTGAGGGGTTGTTGTTGTTATTTTGCAGATGATATCACAGTGTATCAATGCAAATGCCACATAATCACTCACAAACAAGACCACATAGATAACCACAACCACCTGTATTATAGAACATACATCAAAGGGATGATGAAAATGATGTTGAGAATCAGCAGCCAGAGAATGAAGAAGAATGTCAGAATAATTTAAAACAATGTATATGAACTGAGAATTTTGACTCATCTCCTCTGGTGTACATTTAAAGAAAAAAGTATTTGGGGTAGCCTCAAGCTAGAGTAATTAGGAAGATACCAACGTAAGACTTAAGTCTGGAAAAATACTTCCTTGAACTCAGTCTTTTGAACATAAGCTTTATTTTCATCCTATTGTGTCTAACCCCCCCCCCCGAGCCGGGCCTCCTGCCAGAAAGTGACTTGGAGCTGGGCCTCCTGCCAGAAAGTGACTTGGAAAGTGAGGGGAAGGGCCGTCAGGACTTACCTCGGGAGCACTGGCCTCCCTGGCTCAGCTCGAGGAGCCAGAGGCAGGCCAGGTGGAAGAGATAACGAGGCCTCCGTCCCCTGACTCTTCCCCCATCAGGCCACGCCTCCAGATCCAGCTGATGGCAATCAGGCCTGGCTGGACCCTAGGTTTCGTAGGCAGGAGAGGCGGGAACAACAGAAGCAGGGGTGGGGCAGGCCTAGGAAGTGCTGAGTCATGGAGCCACACTCCACAGGATATAAAGGCAGCCAGAGCTGCTGTGCCTCTTCGTAGCAGGCAAATCAACTGATTAACTAAGAGCTGAAGTTTGTTCCTGGGTGACTCATTGGCGTCGAGGGAGATAACAGAGACACTTGGCAAACGCTCACTGTTTTGCTGCCAGAGCTGATAGTGCCAGCTAATTAAGCCATCACTCGGATGGAGGCGAAGGAGGACAGAAAACTTCCTTTTACTTCCTTCTATTTTGTGGAAATGAATCTTTTATGGAGAATTATGAGCAGTCCTAAGTGAAGAAGTATTCTGAAAAATAATAAATGTGTTTATTCATGAGTAAAAACAAAAAAATTCTCAAATCTACAACTGCACAAAGTCTTTATTAAAATGAATTGAGTTCAATTTTGGGTAAATTCATGAAAGTGTCCATGTAGTTTTCTTGTCCATAAATGACAATGCTTTTATCTGGAATTGTTTTCAGTTTATATCTCTAGTTATAAACTCTATAACCTAGTTTATAACTCTGAAATTTTCCTAATGATACTAATCAGGTATGATCCTACTTAACTTTTTAGAATTAGCCAAAGAGCTTCTAAATTCAAATCCTCAAGCTCTCTTAAAGATAAATTTTGTGGATATTCCTTCAGAATTTTTTATATCTATGGGCAATTGATCATGTGTAATCTTCCATTCTTACTTTTCACACAAATAGCAATCTTTTGACTGAAATACTAAACCATATATATTGCAAGCACACCCTTATTTTTACATGTTTTTTTTTTCCTAGAAGCTTCTTACAATATTAGCAATACTGAAAATGTCTCAAATAAAAGTCCATTTCAGTCTCCTGACACCTATCCTTCAAAAGTGAGATGTATGATGTGGACATTTATCCAGTGGTGGGATTCAGCCAGTTCGCACCACTTTGGGAGAACCGGTTGTTAACTTTCTGAGCAGTTTGGCAAACTGCTTTTTGGAAGAAATCATTAGAGCAGAGAACTGGTTGTTAAAATTACTTGAATCCCACCACTGCATTTATCTATTCTCTTGCTGAGCAGATGGGGGAATGACTTCTATTTTATGGTAATCACTCCTATCATTAATCTAGTTACACGTTACCAAATCTTTTCTTCTTGTTTAAACCTAAAATCCGTGGAACAGTTCCTGAGAGGGCAGGACATTTCACCCTCTTCTTCAAAAAAGGATTTGTCCTTCTAAAAATACAAGACAAAGATGCTAATTTATTTTTACTAAGCAAAGAATTTGCCTAACTTTCTTTCCCCAGCCTTTCTGGTCTGAAATCATCACAAAAGCAGGATCCCTTTCTTTAACATCATACAGAATCCATTCAGTCACTAACCTTATGAAATGAGAAAGAAGCTACAGGTATGGGTTAGTTCTAACCTTTGAAAACAAAGTTGGCATAGGAGGAAGGAATGAGAATGTCTGGTCTGATGATGATTGATTGAACAAGTGAATTGTTATGCCACCCATCTCCAATTAAGATAATTCTTTGATTAAACATCAACAGAAAAAAACCAAAGGGAATTTAATAAGTACACACACATACACACACACACACAGACACACACATGTTAGAGAGAAAAGATCTAAGCAACTAGATTTTGGAGGAAAATATTCATAGACAACCAAAGACAAAAGAATCATAATGAAATTGTGTGTGTTGTGAAGATGAATCTGACATTATTGCATGGAAATAATTTTAGAAGGCTAGCTGAAATAAAAAACATAATTTCAGAATGACAAGGAAGGAAGGAAGGAAGGAAGGAAGGAAGGAAGGAAGGAAGGAAGGAAGGAAGGAAGGAAGGATAAGCAGACATGGGCTAGATTAGTAGGGTATAAAATTATTATTCTGCACAAATGACTAGAATTACACATAAATTTAAGCCATAAATCAATGTGCATTAGGTCTAAATTCAGCCATGTCAAGTAATCAAAATAAGCCAAACTTTATTTGCCCAGTGGAACAAAAAGTGGACAACCTTTTGATGGTCATTGAACATTGGAGAGGGATGGGGAGAGAGCCCGAGAACCATAAAATGGATAATTTTTTTTTTTTTTTGCATTCTCCGAAGACTCAGGGCGGCTTACACTATGTTAAGCAATCCACATTATATGCATGAATAGGCCAGAGGGATTGGTGATTCTCTTTTCATATATTTCTCACCTTAAAATGAAGGAAACCTAACTGTTTTTGATAGTTATGAACTACAAAAAGGGGACTTTAAAAAAATGGCCTATAGGCTTGTGCTACCTATGGCTATTATATCTGATCAGCACAAATCTGTCAAGGAAGACAGACTTTTTATCAAAATAATCGCTCAGATTTTTGCTGTCCAGATATCATAGTTCTAAACCATCAGTGTTGCCATGCAAAGATTTGTTATAGATAACTTCTTATCCATACAGAACTGAACAATCAAAGGCACAACTGAGTTTCAATTTGAGCCTAAAGCTCCGAAACCTAATCAGATTACATAAATCAGGCAATGTTATAAAAATTTTTAGAAATAAAATTAAAATAAATAATAATAATAATAAAATAAAAAATCTCAGATATTACCAGGAGATATCCAAATATAAGTAGATTTTGTTTTCTCTTTGATGATTTGGCCCACTAAATGACAAACTGAAGTAGGACAAGATTCTCCTAAAGGTGAAAGGATGAGATGGTAATAAGTGTAAGCAGCCATTCTATCATCTGCCTTGGGGCAAACAGGAAGGTATTGGAATAGGAGGAGGATAGAGTAACAAAGGGATGCGGTGGCTCAAGTGGCTAAGATGCTGAGCTAAGATGAGATCGAAAGGTTGGCAGTTCGAATCCCTAGCACCCCGTAATGGGGTGAGCTCCCGTGACTTGTTCCAGCTTCTGCCAACCTAGCAGTTCGAAAGCAGGTAAAAAATGCAAGTAGAAAAATAGGGACCACCTTTGGTGGGAAGGTAACAGCGTTCTGTACACCTTTGATGTTTAGTCATGACCACGGAGATGTCTTTGGACAGTGCTGACTCTTTGGCTTTGAAACGGAGATGAGCACCGCCTCCTAGAGTCGGGAACAACTAGCACATATGTGTGAGGGGAACCTTTACCTTTACCTTAGAGTAACAAAGAGAATACATCCGGATTGAGCAGTTTATCATTCTCTACAGGCTGACCTTGGGGCAAGTGGGAAGAGGCTGAAAAAGTGACAAACAACAGGGGAGAATGGTGGAGTGAGAAGACCTGGAGATACTGGGAGAGAACCTTAATGCTCTCAGGCAGTACTCAAAGGCTGGGGGAAAGTTGAAGGCAATAGAAGGAATATTGGGGGGAAGGAAATATTACAGGAGAAAGGGCTAGCTATAGAATGATAAGTTTACAAAGGGACTAAAGGTCCAAATATATTTGAAATACGATTTTGAAATTAATTATAAAGAATCCTTTCTGTGGGACAATACTTTTTTTAAAAAAATAATATTAGATTTTAAAAATTGGACAATAATGAAATCTAGAGAGAACGAAAGATTAAATTAAAGGTGAAGAATATTTACTATTATAGAGTGAAGCAA
The DNA here is from genome assembly GCF_028640845.1 of Ahaetulla prasina. Classification (NCBI taxonomy): domain Eukaryota; kingdom Metazoa; phylum Chordata; class Lepidosauria; order Squamata; family Colubridae; genus Ahaetulla; species Ahaetulla prasina. Next base: position 137,652,810 of record NC_080542.1, on the reverse strand, counting down.
AATATTTTAATACTGGACATGATGAATGGTTATTATAGAGTGAATCCTCCTATTCCAATATCTTCCTGTTTGCCCCAAGGCAGATGATGGAATGGCTGCTTCCACTTATTACCATATCATCCTTTCACCTCTAGGCAGTGGTGAAATTCAGCCAGTTTGCACCACTTCGGGAGAACCAGTTGTTAACTTTCTGAGCAGTTTGGTGAACTGGTGGTTGGAAGAAATCATTAGGGCAGAGAACCGGTTGTTAAATTATTTGAATCCCACCACTGCCTCTAGCAGAATTTTGGATCCAGAAGTTAATTTTAACGGTGTCTGTCACAATATTATAAATATTACACTAAGTATTCAAAAGAAACCAATTGATGTTAATGTTTTGAATAATTTTTTTAGAAGATTCAAAGAAAAAAATGAATAGTTCAAGTTTTATGACATAATTTGAAGGAACTAAAGTTTTTTTAAAAAAGTAAAGAATATAAATTTGGTGTATATGATTAAGATTAAAATAGATAAGTTGTTTTCTCTTGTAACCTTTAATAGACATTTGGAGATGATGAGGCTTTAAGGATTTATTTATAGAGAAGAGGTGATATAGAAAGAAGCAATCATTTGTTGTATTTTAAGAGAAGGTGAGAAATTAGTAAAATTATTTATATTTGATGTGATGAACGAGGTACCATTTCTTTATATATTTCTTTTCTTATTTTTTCTATTTTTCTTTTTCTATTTTTATTTCTTTTAGGCACTTTCTACAATTTTTTATCCTTCTATTTTTCCAGTTTGTATTAATTTTTACTACTGTAATTATAATATTACACTAAGTATTCAAAAGAAACCAATTGATGTTAATGTTTTGAATAATTTTTTTAGAAGATTCAAAGAAAAAAATGAATAGTTCAAGTTTTATGACATAATTTGAAGGAACTAAAGTTTTTTTAAAAAAGTAAAGAATATAAATTTGGTGTATATGATTAAGATTAAAATAGATAAGTTGTTTTCTCTTGTAACCTTTAATAGACATTTGGAGATGATGAGGCTTTAAGGATTTATTTATAGAGAAGAGGTGATATAGAAAGAAGCAATCATTTGTTGTATTTTAAGAGAAGGTGAGAAATTAGTAAAATTATTTATATTTGATGTGATGAACGAGGTACCATTTCTTTATATATTTCTTTTCTTATTTTTTCTATTTTTCTTTTTCTATTTTTATTTCTTTTAGGCACTTTCTACAATTTTTTATCCTTCTATTTTTCCAGTTTGTATTAATTTTTACTACTGTAATTATAATATTTAATAATCTGGTCTCTGGACTATGTCTGTAATAAACTGGATTGATTGTTTGAATAATTAATAATGGATTATAAAATAAAATTATTATAAAAAACAAAAAGGAAGAGTTGGAGATACTCCTGGACACTAACTTTAATGTTCCTGCTGGGATAGTAGATGGAAACTCTAGCTAGAGAGCATTTGCTAAACTTGACTGGTATATCAGTTGCAACTGTTCACCCTGTGGTAGTTAAACTAACTTGCTCCATAGCAGACTCCCTGTGGAAAATATCCAGAAAGTACATCTAATGCAAAATGTGGTAGACCTCCTCTTTGTAGGACAATTCAGTACTCTCGCATTACACTAACTCTCTAAGAAGTGCATCAGTTGCTAGTTTATTCAAGAGCAATTCAAAATGCTGATTATAAGCTTTACAAACTTACGTGCCTTAGCCCTTGATGATCTGCAAAGCAGCTTACTCTAAATAAAATCTTCATGTCCAACATATGCTTACGGAGAGTGGGCTTTTTTGATATTTTGATTAGATAGATAGATAGATAGATAGATAGATAGATAGATAGATAGATAGATAGATAGATAGAAGGTAAAGGTTCCCCTCGCACATATGTGCTAGTCGTTCCTGACTCTAGGGGGCGGTGCTCATCTCCGTTTCAAAGCCAAAGAGCCAATGCTGTCTGAAGACATCTCCATGGTCATGTGGCCAGCATGACTAAATGCAAAAGGCACACGGAACGCTGTTACCTTCCCACCAAAGGTGGTCCCTATTTTTTCTACTTGCATTTTTTATGTACTTTCGAACTGCTAGGTTGGCAGAAGCTGGGACAAGTAATGGGAGCTCACCCCGTTACGCGGCATTAGGGATTCGAACCGCTGAACTGCCAACTTTTCAATTGGCAATATCAGCGTCTTAGCCACTGAGCCACCGTGTCCCTCCTAGAGATAGAGATATATAGATATAGATATATTCTTATTGTTTACATATGAATATATTGAATACAGTACAATTGTCCTGGCATTCTACTTACCATAAAACAAAAGTAAAAAAACAGAATAATGTATATACTATTTTAAACAGTGCTAGTACAATAGTTTCTGACCATCATAATCTATTACAGTGAAGGTGAGCCTTTTAGACACCGAGTGCCCAAACTCCACACACATGCATGCCCAAACGGAAGAGTGTGCACATGTGCAGACACGTGATTTACGGACATGTGCACACACGGACATGCTCCTGTGCAGACATGCAGACATGCACAACAGAAACCCAAAGACTAGCTGGCTGGCAGGAGGCAGGACATCCCAACACCGACAGCATAGCAAGAGGTAAGATCTTTTTCTTTTGTGAGCTTCTGTTTTGTCGTTTTACAGAGAAACAAGTTCATATAAGAAACACCAAGGAGATCTGACCTGGGGCGATGGCACACGTGCCAGCAGAGTGGGCTTTGCGTGTCACTTCTGGCACGCATGCCATAGGTTCGCCATCACAGTTCTAGTAGGTCAACTTATCTATCATTCTAATACTTATAGTCCTATATTAATATCAACAATAATATCCCTTTCCATGTCCACCTAACCTGATTCTTTCGCATTCCAACTTCTACCTCGTGTTTCTAACCATTGATAGAATCTATTCCATGTTGAATAGTGTTCTGTATCTCCTTTATCTTTTATTTTTAGCGTTAGACTGTCCATTTTCACACAATCTAGTTTCTTCCTTATTGTCTCCTCCTCTGAAGGGGTTCTTTGTTCTTCCACTGCTGCACATATGCAATTCTTGCTGAGGTCAAGATTTGTAGTATTAGATCTATTGTCCCTTTGTCATAGATATAATACCCAATAAAAACAATTCTGGCTTAAAATCTATATGTTGTCTGATCATTTTTTCTAACCATATATGGATCTGTGTCCAAAATTTCCTTGCCTTTATGCAATTCCACCACATGTGGTAATATGTGCCAGGTATTTGTTTACATTTCCAACAGTTTGGGAACCTACTGTTAAACATTTTAGTCAATCTTGCCGGGGCAGATGCCACCTATAGAACATATTATAGAACTTTTCCTTATATTAAAGCTTTTGCCATTTTTCCAAATCTATATTATATCCAAAGTTTTTGGCTCATACTATTATTGTCTCTTTAACTTGTTCTTCTTCCATTTTATAATTTAATAGATAATTGTGTAATATTCTTTTTTGATGTTTTGATATTTTTGAGGAACTGCCAAAACATAATAAAATACACTTTTACAGGCTTCATCTGGATGCCGTCAGAAGATATGTAATGGCTCAATAATCCAATACAGGAAAATCAAAGATCTACTCTTTTACTACAATTTATAATTATACAATATATTTATATTGATTACCGTATATACTCGAGTATAAGCCGAGTTTTTCAGCACGTTTTTTGTGCTGAAAAACGTCCCCTCGGCTTATACTCGGGTCTATACGGCTTATACTCGAGTTTTTTTTTTTTAAGCCCCTCGGCTTATACTCGAGTATATACGGCTTATACTCGAGTTTTGTTTTTTCTTCTTTTTTTCACATTTTACCGGACGGCGCGGGGAAGCCCTGCCGGTGCAGTGAGAGGGCGGGGCGGGGGAGCCGCCAGCCTTCTCAGCTGAGGGAGGGAGGGTTTCCCCAACCGGTAGGTGCCTCATTTCCCACCCTCGGCTTATACTCGAGTCCCCAGTTTACCCCAGTTTTTGGGGTAAAATTGGGGACCTCGGCTTATACTCGGATCGGCTTATATTCGAGTATATACGGTATATTGATCCACTAAGACAGAAAGAAGTATGCCTGATCCTTTTTGAGAAATCAAAGAATAATAGGCAGGGTAAAATGTTGCTTTGAGCTGTAAGTCTGAGCTCTCCTAAAGTATCAGATGACCCTCTTTCTCAATTCTTAAAAGTGGAGTCTGCTGTATTTTCTAGAAAAGTCCATTCCAAACAATCAGAACGCTTGCATTTGACAAATGCAAAATGTCAGAAACTCCACAATAGACACATAGACCAAATATGCATCTGTGTCACTTTTCTGTAGCTGACAATGGGTTTCTACTTGCTATTAGATGCATTGATCCACAGGCAGAAAAAAAGTGAATGGATAGAAAATAGAAATAGAAATGGGTATATTTCCTCTTTTTTCCATTTTTACTGGTCTCAGTTGTTCTACTTTTCTATCTGTGGCTACGTAGCATCGGATTAACTTCTTAGAGACTTCAGAGGATAATTAGAACTGCAGAAAAAATAATTGCTACCAACCTGTCTTCCATTGAGGACCTGTATACTGCACGAATCAAGAAGAGGGCCGTGAAAATATTTGCAGATCCCTCGCATCCTGGACATAAACTGTTTCAACCCCTACCCTCAAAACGACGCTATAGAGTTGTTCTGCACACCAGAACAACTAGACACAAGAACAGTTTTTTCCCGAAGGCCATCACTCTGCTAAACAAATAATTCCCTCAACACTGTCAGACTATTTACTAAATCTGCACTACTATTAATCGTCTCATAGTTCCCATCACCAATCTCTTTCCACTTTTGACTGAATGACTATAACTTGTTGCTGGCAATCCTTATGATTTATATTGATATATTGATCATCAATTGTGTTGTAAATGTTGTACCTTGATGAACGTATCTTTTCTTTTATGTACACTGAGAGCATATGCACCAAGACAAATTCCTTGTGTGTCCAATCACACTTGGCCAATAAAATTCTATTCTATTCTATTCTATTCTATTCTATTCTATTCTATTCTATTCTATTCTATTCTATTCTATTCTATTCTAGAGAGCTAGATTGTACTGTTGAACTAACATACAGTACCTCACTTCATTCGAAAGGCTATCTTTAAATTGGTCAACTAAACCAATTAATTTCAGGTGGTATCTCTAGTGTAAAGTTGGAACTCAGTTATGTACACTCTGACTTTGCATTTATTTTGGTGCAATCTGGAAATTTCACAGTTAATTGTTGCTCTTCTGGCAAATAATCAAAGGCAAACCTCAGTTTAAGAATAAAATTAGCATAATTTTCCAGAACAAGGTCATAGTTATCTGTAATTGGAATACTTTACTTGGCAGGTCAGTTTATCAAGTCCAAGTATAAATAGCATCCAAGTATAATCTATGAAATATTAAGTCTGTCTCACATACACACACCTACTGAAGTAGCATAATCATAGGAAGTTGTGGGACTAAAGTAGTTTGTGCTATTAAGAGTTTAGCGAGTGGTAGATCTGTACCATCTATGTATAATGTAGTTTCTTGAATCAGTTGATCAATTTGGGCATCTACCTAGTTTTGATGCATATCTACCATTATACTGAATAAAAGATTTTAGAGCTCTCTTCAGTATCAGTAATAAGAGGATTAGTTGTCATCTAGGCTTCAAAACCTAAAGCCAGGGGTGGGATTCTATTGGTTTGGACCAGTTTGTGCAAACCAGTAGCTCCGACGATCAGCTGGAAGCGAACCGGTTCACTCCAACGATCAAGTCGGCCTGCCCACCCGCCCCTGTGCTTTACTTACCTTTATCTTCTCAGCTGATTGGCATGGCAGAGCAGATTGCAGTGCCTCAGCTGTGTTACTCCCAAGTGGTAACACAAAAGGTTAGTATTTGTAAAATTGTGCACACACAAGCACGCACAGCGCATGATCACGGAACCGATTGTTAAACCGGCAGCATCCCACCACTGCCTAAAGCATATTTGCCTTCCTAAAAGGGGAATAAAACTCACCCGATACTAATATCAGTTTTTCCAACTGGACATGGTTAATGCCAAAGAGCAAGTTCTCCAGAGCTCTGTTCAATAAGATTTATTATTCTGTTACTATATCAGAATTCTGGTCAAATTCTGCTCATCACTCTGCTAAACAAATAAGTCCCTCAACACTATCAAACTATTCACTAAGTCTATATGACTATTACTATTAATCTTCTCATCATTCCTATCATCTATCTCCTTCCACCTATGACTGTAGCTTTGCTGCCTCTATCCTTACGATTTATATTGATTGTTTCCTAGTGTTTCCTAGTGTGATTTGATTGCTCATTTGTACCCTATGATTATCATTAAGTGTTGTACCTTCTGATTCTTGATGAATGTACCTTGTCTTTTTATGTACACTGAGAGCGTATGCGCCAAAGACAAATTCCTTGTGTGTCCAATCAAACTTGGCCAATAAAGAATTCTAAGTCTAATTCTGATTAAAGAAAGAATGCTAGTGAACATACTATTTTCAAATGAGAAAATCTCTATACTGATAAATTAAGATGTCAAGATTGTGATTCTTTTTCTTATGCTTTTTCAGCGTGAAAGAGAAGAGAGTTGTGTCTTTTCCAAAGTCTGAACCAGTGGTGGGTTGCTCCCGGTTCGCACCGGTTCTTGAGAACTGGTAGTAAAAATATGTCATCGCTTGCAAAACCGATAGTAATGGCTGGCTGGCCATGGCCCCATGCTTGCTCGCCCTGGCCGCCATATTCGTTGCTGCCATGTCTAGCTTATCAAAGAGAAGGATTAGTGTGGACATGATAACTGTCTTCCATTACTTGAGGGGCTGTCACAGAGAAGTGGGAATCAAAGCATCAGAGGGCAGGATAAAAAATAATGGGTGGAAACTTGTTAAACTTGTTTACCTAGAAGTAAAGAGAAGTTTTTTTGACAGTGATAATAGTTAATCAATGAAATAACCTGCTTCTTGGAGTTGCAGGTGGTCCATCACTGGAGATTTTTAAAAATATATTGGACAACCATTTGACCAGGATGGCATAAAGCCTCTTGCCTTGAGCAGGGGGCTTGACTAGAAAAACCTCTGAAGTCCTATGATTTTAGCCCCATTATTGTATAAATGGATAGGATATTCCATTGCAAGAGATTTATGAGATAGACCAGGGATCTGCAAACTTGGCTCTTTTAAGACTTGTGGACTTCAACTCCCAGAGTTCCTCAGCCAGAACTCTGGGACCTCAGCTAAGTCTTGCGCCTCCCGGGTCATTGTCAGCTGTGGATTCAAAGTGGTATTGGTCATTACCTGTCTCTGTTGGTTCGGTTTGGTCAGTTATTCGCTTCCTTAACTGATCTATGTGGCGCCGCCACATTCGGTTGTCTGGTAGCTCTACCACATACGATTTTGGCCCGGTTACTCTTGTTACTTGTCCTCATGAGCCAACTAGGGCCGTCCCCATAGTTTCGGCCCACACCCGGTCGCCTATGCTCAATTCCTTGTTTTTCTAGCTCCCCTTGTAACCCTCGGGTGTGTAATGGGGTTCAAACGGTCAAGTGGGCACCGGAGTTTTCGTCCCATTAGCAATTCGGCTGGGCTTTTCCCAGTGGCTGTGCTTGGGGTTCTATGCTGGACGCTAGGAAAAGTCTATTTTGTTTGCCAGTCACCTGGCTTGAGCCTGGACAATGCCTCCTTAGCGCCCGGACGGAACGCTCTGCAAGGCCATTCGACGAGGGTGGAAAGGTGCAGAGAGGGCATGTCGGATGCCTTCCTCTGCCAGGTACTCTTCAAACTGGGCTGCCGTGAATTGGGGCTCATTGTCGGACACCAGAGTGTCCGGCAACCCGTGAGTTGCGAATAGGTGGCGAGGGTTGCGATTACTGTTTCGGCTGTGGTGGACTTCATAAGTATGATCTCTAACCATTTGGAAAATGCGTCCACCACCACTAGGAATGTTTGGCCGTGAAAGGGGCCAGCAAAGTCAATGTGGATTCTTGACCAAGGCCCTTGGGGCTTTTCCCATTCTCTGACTGGGGCTGTTGGGGGTAGCGGTCTGGACTCTTGGCAAGCTTGGCATTTCCCTACCCTCTCAGCAATCTCTGCGTCCATGAGTGGCCACCATACATAGCTCCTAGCTAACCCCTTCATCCTCACGATGCCTGGGTGACCCTCGTGGAGGAGGTCCAATACCTTGCCCTTAACTTAACAGGAATTATTACACGATCACCCCATAACAGGCACCCCTTGAGCCGAGAGCTCATCACGTTTCTTAACAAATTCTTTGAACCGTTCGCCCGCGCGCGGCCACCCTCTCTGTACCCAACCGGTACAGTCCTTAACACAATGTCCCGGTATGATGCCCGAGCCACTTCCTTTGATGTGACTGGGCCAGAGTCCAACGAGTCAATAAGGAGGATGGGTGTCCCGGAGTGGGGTCTTCGGTCGCCCCGGCAGTGGGCATCGGCTCAAAGCGCCTGCATGCCCCACTTCTTTTCCCGGTCGATGCTGCAGCTTGTATGAGTAAGCGGCTAAAATATAGTCCATCGAGTCAAGCGTGGCGACAGTGCCACAGGTGTTGGCGATCGCCAGCCAGTAGTCCCAATAACGGTCTGTGGTCAGTCACGATTTCAAAGTTCCGCCCAAAGACATACTCATGGAATTTTTTGACCCCTGATACAATGGCTAATGCTTCTTTGTCTAATTGGCTGTAGTTCCTCTCTGGGGAGGACATCGTTCTAGAGTAGAACGCTATAGGGGCTTCTGTGCCGTTTGGAAGTCTATGGCTGAGTACAGCCCCCACCCCATAAGGTGACGCATCGCAAACCAGCACTAGGGGTAGTGAGTCGTGATATTGGATGAGCAGGCTATCACTTGAGAGCAGGTTCTTTACTGCTTCAAAAGCCCTATTTTCTGACTTTCCCCAAGACCAAACAGTATTTTTCCCTAAGAGCCTATGCAGCGGGTCCATAGCAGTTGCTTTGTTCTTTAAAAGACCGCGTAAAAATTAACCAATCCCAGGAATGCCTGCAGCTCTGCTTTGTTTTTGGGCGCTGGAGCCTTCCTAATTGCCTTAACCTTGCTCTCAGTAGGGTGAATTCCTTTCTTGTCTATCCGGTAGCCCAAGAAATCGACCGATTCGACCCCTATCTGACATTTATTTGTCTTGACTTTTAATCCGGCTGTCCGGAAAATGCTCAAGACCTTTCTTAACTCTCCCAATTCCTCCATGTTTTCCCCTGAAATTAGGACATCATCGAAGTAGGGAACTACCCCTGGGAGCCCTTGCAGTAGTCGTTCCATCAGGTTTTGGAACAGCCCTGGTGCCACACTAACCCCAAATTGCAATCGGGTGCACTTGAATGCCCCCCTGTGCGTCACAATCGTTTGGGCTTCGGCTGTGCGGGCGTCTACTGGCAGTTGTTGGTAGGCTTGGGCCAAGTCTAACTTTGCAAAGACTTGCCCTTGCCCCAAGGAGTGCAATAAATGTTGCACTACGGGAACCGGGTACGCGCTTTTCTGTAAGGCTTTGTTAAGCGTCGCCTTGTAGTCAGCGCAAATTCTAATTGACCCGTCCGATTTGATGGGGGTGACGATTGGCGTCTCCCACTTTGCGTGATCGACTGGCACCAAAACCCCCTGATTTATGAGCTTGTCCAGCTCCTTATCAATTTTTGGTTTTAGGGCAAAAGGGACTCTCCTCGCCTTAAGCCTAATGGGGGCTACCTGGGGGTCTAAGTTGAAGGAAATAGGGGTCCCCTTGTACTTGCCCAGGCAGTCCTTGAAGACATCTTGAACTCGTTAAAGAGAATGTCTTTCAAATTGCAGTCACTTCTGTAGATGCCAGTCACTCCCATGCCCAGGGCACGAAACCAGTCTAGTCCCAACAGACTGGGCAGAGTTCCTTCGACGATCGTGATGGGCAGGGTCTTTTGTGAGGGCCGTACTCGACTCGGACGGAGGTGGTCCCTCGAACAGGGATGCGATTCCCTGGTAGTCGTGCACTCGTAGCCGCTGTGCTTGCAGGTGGCGCCTGACGGACGGCAGCGACTTCGCCAGGGTGTCCCAGGACATGATGGTGATCGCTGATCCGTGTCTACTTCAAGCCTGCACCGTACTCCCTCGATCTTGGGCTTTGTGAAAATCTTCTTTTCCACTTTGGTTGAGGCGCGCCTATAATGACAGTCGTTTGGTTAGACTTGGCGCCTTTCTTGTTTGAACCAATCGCGGGCCGCCTTTCCGGTTCAGCGTTTTGATTGGCGATTTGAATTTTCGGCGGAAGGTTGGGCCGCTCTGCAAACCTGAGCTAAGTGTCCTTTCTTCCCACACCGCCGCATGTTGCGTCTTTAAACCTGCAGCGTTGGCGCTGATGCTGCCCTCCGCAGCTTCCGCACTCGTCACGGTCCTCAGTGTCGCGCTTCTCGGTCCGGCAGACCTCTTCCTCATCCTCGCCCTCACCTTCGGATTCGGACTGAATCTCCTCCTGGTGTACTGGCGTTGGCTTTGCACTCGCCTTGGATTGAAGAGGCTTTTGCAGAGTCTCTGCTGCTTTAGTAGACATTTCGTGTGCTCTGGCCTCGTCCAGAGCGGTGGCTAGTGTCAGGTTGCTCCTGGCTAGCAGTCGTCGCCGTAGGCGGATGTCCTTGACCCCTCGGATGAGTTGCTCGAGTAGCACTTCGTCTAAGTCTCGGTATCCACAGTCCTTGGACGCTCTTCTCAACGCGGCCATGTAGTCACCGATGGACTCGCCTCCATCTGTCTCGTTCTCCGAATTCAAACCGCTGCACGTATTTGGACGGCGTCGGTGCGAAATGGTTCTTCAGCAAAGTCTGCAGAGTCGGCCACGATACCGATTGTATCGGCGTTGGCTCTGCCAGGGCTTCCGCAATCTCGATTACCTCCGGCCCGCAATGGCTTAGGAAGTAAGCCCGTTTGCGGTTATCAGGGATCCCCTGTAGTTCGTTGGCTTCTAGAAAGCTTTCGAAACGGGTCATATACGTTCCCCATTTCTCCTTGCCGGGTTATGCAGTGCGGGTGGCGTGTTTGCCATTTCCGCGTTTCTGCCCTGAGTTTGCTGGGTTCGAACTAGCGTGCTTCAGCTCGGTTCTGGTTCTCCTTAGCCTCGAGATCCCACCTTCGCCAATGTTAAGTTCGAAGTAACGAGGCTGGAGACCAGGGTAGTGACAACAGCTCTTTAATATATGGTGAACCCAGCAACAGGCTGGGGGAAAGACCTCTCCTTTTATACAGTTCTGCTGGAGGCTTCGTCCAATCAGCAACGTGCTGATTTCCCGCTCAAATATTTAAAGGCACAACTGTTAATACATAACACTTAGTATTTGTAAAATTGTGCACACACAAGCACGCACAGCGCATGATCACGGAACCGATTGTTAAACCGGCAGCATCCCACCACTGCCTAAAGCATATTTGCCTTCCTAAAAGGGGAATAAAACTCACCCGATACTAATATCAGTTTTTCCAACTGGACATGGTTAATGCCAAAGAGCAAGTTCTCCAGAGCTCTGTTCAATAAGATTTATTATTCTGTTACTATATCAGAATTCTGGTCAAATTCTGCTCATCACTCTGCTAAACAAATAAGTCCCTCAACACTATCAAACTATTCACTAAGTCTATATGACTATTACTATTAATCTTCTCATCATTCCTATCATCTATCTCCTTCCACCTATGACTGTAGCTTTGCTGCCTCTATCCTTACGATTTATATTGATTGTTTCCTAGTGTTTCCTAGTGTGATTTGATTGCTCATTTGTACCCTATGATTATCATTAAGTGTTGTACCTTCTGATTCTTGATGAATGTACCTTGTCTTTTTATGTACACTGAGAGCGTATGCGCCAAAGACAAATTCCTTGTGTGTCCAATCAAACTTGGCCAATAAAGAATTCTAAGTCTAATTCTGATTAAAGAAAGAATGCTAGTGAACATACTATTTTCAAATGAGAAAATCTCTATACTGATAAATTAAGATGTCAAGATTGTGATTCTTTTTCTTATGCTTTTTCAGCGTGAAAGAGAAGAGAGTTGTGTCTTTTCCAAAGTCTGAACCAGTGGTGGGTTGCTCCCGGTTCGCACCGGTTCTTGAGAACTGGTAGTAAAAATATGTCATCGCTTGCAAAACCGATAGTAATGGCTGGCTGGCCATGGCCCCATGCTCGCTCGCCCTGGCTGCCATATTCGTTGCAGCCATGTCTAGCTTATCAAAGATAAGGATTAGTGTGGACATGATAACTGTCTTCCATTACTTGAGGGGCTGTCACAGAGAAGTGGGAATCAAAGCATCAGAGGGCAGGATAAAAAATAATGGGTGGAAACTTGTTAAACTTGTTTACCTAGAAGTAAAGAGAAGTTTTTTTGACAGTGATAATAGTTAATCAATGAAATAACCTGCTTCTTGGAGTTGCAGGTGGTCCATCACTGGAGATTTTTAAAAATATATTGGACAACCATTTGACCAGGATGGCATAAAGCCTCTTGCCTTGAGCAGGGGGCTTGATTAGAAAAACCTCTGAAGTCCTATGATTTTAGCCCCATTATTGTATAAATGGATAGGATATTCCATTGCAAGAGATTTATGAGATAGACCAGGGATCTGCAAACTTGGCTCTTTTAAGACTTGTGGACTTCAACTCCCAGAGTTCCTCAGCCAGAACTCTGGGAGTTGAAGTCCATAAGTCTTAAAAGAGCCAAGTCTGCAGACACCCTGAGCTAGACCATGCCACTCTGGGATTTTTCGCTAGCTAGGTATAGCTGCATGACTGTAGGTGAATGATATCAATGCTTCTTTTGGATAAGGATAGCAATAGCAATAGTTTGAGATGCTAAAGTATGAGTTTAAGATTATACTTTAGTATAAACTTTATATACTTTAGTATAACTTCCTATACAAAGAAAGAGCAACCTTATATAGACATTATAAATACATTAACCAAGCAGACATTGCATTTTCCTCCTATTGCTATAGATTTTTCATTCTAGCTACATTTTCATGGCACAATTTCTCGGTTTATGATACCAAACTGAAACGATTTTCTGAAACAAATCCAAATTCTGGATCAAACTGGATCATAAATTGAAATTTAAACTGATGAATCAAATCAGATTTGGTCCAAATAATTCCTCCCTTACCCATTTCTTCAAATGAATTTATTTTATTTATTTATTTGATTTCTATACCGCCCTTCTCCCGAAGGACTCAGGGCGGTGTACAGGCAAAAATAAAACAGACAGTACAATATATAATTTAAAATGCAATTAAAAAACTTATTTTAAAATTGGCCTGAAAATTAAAATATACAGTGAGCTAAAACCCCAATTAAAATTAGTTAATAAGAATTTTAAAAATTTGATGAAATTCAATTTAAGACAGCCCCGCGCGAATAAAAAGATGTGTCTTCAGTTCGCGACGAAATGAGAATTTGAGAACTATTGAATATGTCCCTTTGACAATGGTGCCTATCTAGATTTCATTTATAAAAATTTAATAGATTAGAAAGCTTGGAAGTGGTGGCTCTTAAATAATCTGCCCACTCAATGCTTCTAGGTGAAACCATTGTGGAGTTTGGTGTGTGTAGTACATGGAATGATTTAGATAGGACAGAATATTTCTTATTGTCCCAGGGGACAAATAAGAAAGCCTGAGACAGAAAATTTCTCTAAGGTTTTATTTTAAATATAGGAAATTTATCTTCAAATGAAGAATTATGAACACCATCTAAGTGTTATAACAAAGGAATCCAAAAACTGGAAGGAAAAATTCAATCTTGATTTTCAGCAGAGAGTCACTGGTAGCTGTGTTTGGCTTCCATGAGAGAAGAAGCAAAGGTGGCAGATGATAATTTAGGGATTATTATGTCATTACCTAAATGTCAAGATTTATGTCTGATGTCAAGACATGGCCTTACTATATCAATTTAACAACGGTTCTCCACTGAACATCATTTTGATATCATTGTGGTTTGTTAGGAATGCTGTTGAATATATGCTGTCTTGCAATGTGTCTTGGACAAAAAAGTTTAATTTATTCAAATTCTGTGTATGTGTGTGTATACAATAAAATCTTGCTTTGATGGACCATTTGGTTGTTCATGCTAAATAAAGTTTATATCAATTGCTTCAATTTATATCATTTGTGTAATTATGTAACTAATATAAAGAACACTCTGTCAAGGACCTAGGAGTACTCATTTCAAAAGATCTAAGCCCCGGAGCTCACTGTAACATCATTGCAAAAAAGGCATTAAGAGTTGTAAATCTTATTTTACGAAGTTTTCTCTTTGGTAATGCTGTACTTCAAACTGGGGCATACAAAATTTTTGCCAGACCTATACATGAATACTGCTCACCTGCCTGGAACCCTCACTATATTTCAGACATCATTACATTAGAGAGGTCCAGAGATATTTTACTAGAAGAGTACTCAAATCCTCTGCTCGAAATAAAATTCTCTCAACCACCAGGCTTGAAATTTTAGGCCTCGATAGCCTCGTACAATGCCATCTACGTTCTGACCTAAGCTTAGTTCATAAGATTATTTACCAAAATATCCTACTTGTAAATGAGTACTTTAATTTCAACCGCAATAACACAAGGGCTATCAATAGATTCAAACTCAATGTTTGATTCAAACTCTAATCTTGATTGTAGGAAATAGGACTTCTGCAATAGAGTAGTAAATATCTGGAACACTCTATCTGATCCTGTTGTTAGTTTCTCTAACCCCCATATCTTTTATCTTAAATTGTTTACCGTGGAACTTTCATGTTTTTTAAGAGGTCCCTAAGGGGACGTGCAGTGTGCCTACCGTCCCTGTCCTACTATCCCCATTTATATGTACTCATTTTATCTGTTTATGGCTATTTTTTGCTTATTTCTTTCCTTTTATTTGTGCCAATTTTTTTAATGTATCCATGTCTATGTCTACACTGTTACTTGTTTCCTTGTACTTGTTGACAAATAAATAAATAAATAAATAAATAAATAACAGCATTGCCATAAAATCTTGACTTAATGGACAAATTTTCAAATTAAGGCTTGTTACTCTATTAAATGGGGTAGTTCCAAACATAATTTTGTCTCATACAGTTGATCTGGTAAACCAAAATCTCTTAAATTAAGGGATAACTCTCTCTGTGTGTTTTTCTTTTTCGTATATATCAATGTATTAGATATTATCTTGTTTTTGTTATTTATTATCATATTGTCGTTTAGCATTCAAAATAAGTATATTAAGCAAAAACTTAGTATTCTTTCGTTTTGTAAATTTATCAAAGATTAAAAAGAATATTTAAAATGATGACTGATACGGAGCACGAACCTATATATTTTCAATCAGTGCAGCTTAGTCTTAAATAAGTAAACTGCTGTGCCCCTGTTTTTCCGGAAGCTGAAGAGTAACATAAATAGTACTAAAGGTCAAAAATATTGTGAACCACAAACCCTAAAATTACTCCAACCTAGGTTTCAAATTGTGTTACGATCACTGGATTGTATTTGGCATAAAGTATGTCAATCTACATAGTTTTTTTTTAAAAATGTCAGTAGAGGGGCTACATTTGATCAAGGATCATCTCTGATGATATGAAATTGTGGTTTTAGCAGATACTGTAATAATAATAATAACAGAGTTGGAAGGGACCTTGGAGGCCTTCTAGTCCAACCCCCTGCCCAGGCAGGAGACCCTACCTGGGTTGGATAAATAGTTATCCAACATTTTCTTAAAAATTTCCAGTGTTGGAGCATTCACAAATTCTGCAGGCAAGTTCGTCCACTTATTAATTGTTCTGTTAGAAAATTTCTGCTTAGTTCTAAGTTGCTTCTTTCCTTGTAAAACCACTACAAGAAGTATTGATATAAATCCAATAGCTTGTCAAAGACCTTTTGCATTAAGTCTTGACTTGCTCTTTGGAAGACTGAATTCAAATCCCAAAAGCTGTAATGAAACAATTTTGGAGATGCTCCAGTATTACTTTTTCCCCCTCTGTACCTTTTGTGCGCAATGTGATTACGAGACTTGGATTTTTGTTTTCATTCTCTGCACAAACATCAGACTCTTGACCAAAACATTGACACTGTGGACCAGGATTCTAACTTTTATTTTGTTAGACCTGTAACATTTTAGATGTTTCATGTAACATAATTTGTTGTTGCTGTTGCTATTGATGTGTGGGTTTTCAGATGCAAGTCCATCCCACTTCTTCACATCTATCAATCACAAGTCAGATGTATGATGCAGAGATTTGCCTTTTCCTTTCCTAAAGCAGCAGATTGGATGACACAGACGCTTCTATTTTATGGTTATCACTCCTATCATTAATCTAGTTATATACTACAAAATCTTTTTCTTTTTAACCTAAGGTCCATGGAACAGTTCCTGAGAGGGCAGACATGTCACTCTCCTTTTTGAAGAAAGAATTTGTCATCCTAAAAATGGTACACAAATATGCTGATTTCAGAAATGCCATGGAGAGATTGACTTTAAAATTAGATGTCACCATCTTCTCAAAGCTAAATTACTTTTCCTATTCATGCTGGGGTGATATTAGAATCTAACATCTCTTCGGTGTATTTTTCCCCCTACCTCAAAACTTGTAGTAACTGGAAGTAGAATGTGGAATAAGTAGATAAAGGAAGGAGCAGAAGAATCATTAGCATAATAAGCTTGGATACAGTAAATAATTATTTTTCTCTTTTACTGACTTCTGCAAAATGAGGAACTGTCATTTTAAAGATAATTTGATCATTTCATATTTCATACAGAACAAGACTTCAAAGAGTGGAAAGGAGTTTGTTAACAATGTTTATAGCACTGGAAAGATATTCATTGCTTCATTTCTGTTAATATAAAGTCTAGATATATTAACATTTCTGTTAATATAAAGTCTAGACAAAATATGATATATAATATATTGTATTCTATATATTATACTATGTATATTGTATAATGTTATAATAATATAACCAGCAAGAATTGGTTATTCTTAACCAGTTTCATAACCATGAAATAGGGAAAATCACAGAAAATGAAGAAGCTAAAGTGCTGAGGGACTTCCGAATTCAAACAGACAGATACCTGCCACACAACACCTCAGATTTAACAACTGTTGATAAGAAAGGCAGAAAACTCTGGATAGTGGATGTGACAGAAGAGAAAGAACTGGATAAGACAACAAAATACAAAAACCTGCAATTAGAAATAGAGCAACTATGGCAAAATGTGAACAATGTGAACAATAAAAGAAAGCATACCAATAATAATAGGAGCATTGGGTGCAATCCCAAAACAACTGGAGCACCACTTGAACACCATTGGAATTGACAAATTCACCATCAGTCAATTGCAAAAAGCGGCTTTACTTAGAACATCTTACATTCTGTGACAATATCTGTAACGCTATCAAACATCCACTTTTGCCTATCTCAAGTCCTTTGAGAGAACTCGATAGGCTGACAAAAATGCCATATTGCAGTCTAAACATCTGGTTGACTATAGACAAACAACAACAACAACAACAACAATAGTGCTGTTCAGAAATCAAAACATTTTAGACCTTTTATTTGCCATTTTGACAGATGGATAAGATAGATTATTATATACTAATTATAAAATAATTTTTTTTAAAAAAAAATAAGTTATTCTGTTTAGTTGTTGGTAGTGAATCATCAAACACTGATGAAGACTTCATCTTCAATTAATTACCGCCTTTATTCATTTCTTTTAGGACCAATTCCTAGAAGTCTTGGTTATTGAAGGCACAAATTTCTGCCTCAGTTATTTGATGAAGATTGATTTTCCCTCATCTCTCTCAGTTCCAAATTTCAAGGAGTATGGTGTTCAGTCAGAGGAAAACATAATTACATCATTTGGAGCAGAAGCATTACATCATATCAAAACTGGCTGTGCAGACAGGCCTCCTGCAGGGAGGATGCAGTTACCTAGCAACTTTAGAGATGCGATTAACACTTTTTGACTCCCTTTCTCCCCCTCCTCATGTCTAAACTAGACATGCTATCCACTTACATGCATCCTTCTCCTGAGTTTTTATTTTTCTTTTAAAACAAGAAGTAACTTCTTGAGATTGTATGTCTGAGTGATGAAAAGTGGGGGCAGGGGCTGGTTGCTTTTCTTCTCACTTCCGTCTGCCCATTTTTTTCCTTTTCAGTGACAGAATTATTGGTGGATGCAATTCTTAAGAAAATAAAAGCCAGGAGGAAAAAGATATTAGCTCCTTGTTGTTCCTCTCCTCCACGTGCTGGCTTGGGCATTGGTAATGATAGGATGTTAAAGGAAAACGTGTGTTGTGTTTGTTGGGAAACCTTACAAGAAAACCTTGCAAAAGCTATTTTTATTTATTTTAATTATTATTATAATTATTAATTAATAATTATTTTTAGTTCTATGGTGGAGAAAATACTGAATGTCAGGGAATTATATATTTATGCAATCTTTTATAATCTACCTCTTCTATTGAGAAGCCATCCAAAAAGTGACTAAGAAATTATCTATCTTTCTATCTATCTATCTATCTATCTATCTATCTATCTATCTATCTATCTATCTATCTATCTATCTATCTATCTATCTCTATCATCTGCCCATCCATCTGTTTATCCGTCCATCCGTCCATCTGTTCATCCATCCATCCATCCATCCATCCATCCGTCCGTCCGTCCGTCCGTCCGTCCATCCATCCATCCATCCATCCATCCATCCATTAAATTTATATGCCTACAGGCAACTCTAGGCAGCTGACAATAATAAAAGCAAGATAAAACACTGAAGCATTTAAACAATACATATAAACATTAAAACTGGTTTTAAAAAGGGAAGGAAGGAAGCAAGATGTACATGGCAAGGAGACGTGGTCTTATTTTAGTCTATTAGCCACCTCTGGAATAACATGCCCCCATTGGGGCTGTAAGCCAGTTGGCAGAGCTAGGCCTTTCAATCTCACCTTGAGGACATGATGCTCCAGAGGGCAGGAGCCATGGAGAAAAGGCTCTTCTCCTGGACCATGCCAGCTGGAATTCCTTGACTGAGAGCATCTCAGCATGCTCTTTTGGCCAACTTGGATGGGGCAGATCAATCCCACTGAAATGAGTAGGTTCCTCAAATAACCTCCACCCATGCCAAGAAAGGTTTTAAAGATAAGAACCAACACATCAGATTGTACCTGGCCACACTTACAGAACAATGATGGAATATGGGCCATTCTAGGGGCCTCAAGAACTTTCTGTGCAGCTGCATTTTGCTCCAGTGGTAGCTTCCAAAAATATAGTGCATGCCCTAAAATGGCACAGCAACATAACATGCGATACTAGAAATAACATAAAAAGTTGCAACACTTCAAAAGGAGAATCAATGAAAATCCAGTTATCTTCATTATTATTCCTATTGTCTGAAATATTGTAGTTTCTGCCTCCCATATGCTTCTAGCTGGAAAAAAAAAGGATACATCACTAAGATTCTATCTATATACTTCAAATCACAACCTCTGATATATGGAAATAATACATTGCTCTCATTTATGTCTAGTGAAAAAACAGCTAAAATGCACATCATAAAATCAAAGAGACCTATATGTGTATCTATTTATTATTATTTTTTGGTTCAGATTGATAGCTCAAGATAACTTGAAATATATTAGAAATATCTGAACAAATTAACAATACCTAAGATGGATCACTTTTACAGGAATTCAGGTCCCAACCTATGAGACTATTGTTGTGGAGTGATTCTGAATTGTGCAGCAACCAGACTTCTAACATGGAAAAAAAAAATAGTTGGATGGATCAAGTTTATATGGCAGAGATTATCAATTTTTTTTTTTTTGCCAGAGACTACAACTTGGATCTTCAGAAATAAAACTTCCCAGAAAGACTTCCTAAGGCAGGGGTCTCCAACCTTGGCAACTTTAAACCTAGAGGACTTCAACTCCCAGAATTCCCCAGCCAGCAATCTCCAACCTTGGCCACTTTAAGCCTGGCGGACTTCAACTCCCAGAATTCCCAAGCCAGCTTTGCTGGCTGGGGAATTCTGGGAGTTGAAGTCTACCAGGCTTAAAGTTGCCAAGGTTGGAGATCCCTGCCATAAGGAACTCACTAAGTCATTTTCTTATTAATAACCATCTGGCTCCCAACCTATTCTGTCAGGGAAGCAGCAGAGAATTAGACCTTTCCCCGCTTGCATTTAAACATGGCATGGCCATGTGCTTAAAACTCTTAATACTGCCCTAAATTCATCTCCAAAACAAGACAGCCTTTTATCTTGTAGTTTGACAAAATAAAATAAAAGGGACATATATAGGAAGTGGAAGATGGTGGCAATCACCCAAGAGCAGAAAATAAAGTTAGAAAGACTAAAGTGCAATAGGAACTTGAGTTTGGAGGCAAAGCTAAAAGCATCAAACCCCCCCCCAAAAAAGTTTGGGGGTTATTTCAGCAGGGAAAAAAGAAGAAAGAAAAAGAAAGGAATGGACCTGCTGACTCCGTGAAGATGGTGGGATAGTAACAAATAATGGGATAAAGTAGATTTTTTCAACTCCTATTTTGCTAAAAGAACAGTTGACAAATGAAGAGGGCGTAACTGAAGTTCCTGTAAATAAAGAAATAGTTAAGGAGTGCCTGTCTATGTCTCTGGGACTAGATCAATTACATTTAAGAGTTTTAAAAGAATTTCTGAGTGTTTTCTTCAAACCTCTTTCGATCATATTGAGGAAATCATGGAGGATGTTCTTATCTTCAAGAGGGGGGTAAAGAGGACCCACGTAACTATAAATCAGTCAGCCGGACATTAGTATCAAATTCTAAAACAGATTCCGTTTTTGAACATTTAGATAGGAATACAGGATTTATCAAGAAGACATGCTAAACAAGTCACAAATGCAGAACCACAGCTTGTATTCCTTACTATTTTACAAGGGCAAGCAAAAGGCAAATACAATGTAAACTAAAACACGATTTAGAATGTTTTGGATAAAGCCATCTGGACCAGTGGTGAAATCCAAATTTTTTTACTACTAGTTCTGCGGGTGTGGCTTGGTGGGCGTGGCAGGGGAAGGATACTGCAAAATCTCCATTCCCACCCCACTCCAGGGGAAGGATATTGCAAAATCTCCATTCCCACCTGGGGTCAGCCAGAGGTGATGCCTGCCGGTTCTCAGAACTGCTCAAAATTTCCACTACCAGTTCTCCAGAACCTGTGAAAACCTGCTGGATTTCACCCCTGATCTGGACTGTCTTCCTCCATATCAGCACGCTAACTATACTGAAAACTCAGCTTATGGTAAATGATTTCTTACAAGGACACTTTAGACTTCTCAAGGGGTGGAGGATCTCGTACGTTTGGTAGCGAAGGCAGATCACAAGCCAGCATGGAGGGCAGGGATAAAATCCAGCAGGTTCTGACAGGTTCTGGAGAACTGGTAGCGCAAATTTTGAGCAGTTCGGAGAACCGGTAGCGGAAATTTTGAGTAGTTTGAAGAACCGGCAAATACCACCTCTGGCTGGCCCCAGAGTGGGGTGGGAGTGGAGATTTTGCAATATCCTTCCCCTTCCATGTCTACCAAGCCACATCCACCAAGCCACGCCCACAGAACCAGTAGTAAGCAAATTTGGATTTCACCACTGATGGAGGGGTAATTTTTACTATGATGAAGAAAATATTATTATATTTGAAAAAGACCTAAAGGTAGGGATGGCAATGGAACAATATTGAGATTCAGAAAGAACTTGGCAAGCTAGAGCAATCAAAAACAATAAGATGCATTTCAATAGGGCCCAGTGCAGAACCTTACACTTGGGAAGCAAGTTGGATGTGGGAAGAAATGTAAACAAAGCAATCCAGAAAAGCCAACCAGTGTCCACAATAGCTCTTTTCTTATTATGCAGTGTCCTGGCTGATAGATATTTCCCACCAGATTGATAATGTGCTGACAAAGGATAAAGCCAAGTAGAAAACGAGTTATGTTGTCGATAATGAATGTGGCACGCTCACAAATCAAATCATACTGTTTGGCAATAACCAAGAATGTATGCAATAGAAACAGGTAACAACAGACGTATTTCATTTTATGCCAACATTATTTTGTGCTTCCTCAAGAATAGGTGGAGAGCACTCTCTCCATCATAGACAAGGCCCTCCAGATTCTAGGCAAGAGACCAACCCTTTAAGATTCCCTAAAATCATCCATAAATCAAATTCTGCCCTGTCTAAAGTCAGCATTCATGACTCCATTATTAGAAAAGTCCCAGATGAAAATGGGATTCATGAAAAAGTAGCAAGATTGGAGAACAATCACCTGTATGATCTTCCAGATATTATACAAATATTTTGTGGATACATGCAGGGGTGAAATCCAGCAGGTTCTGACAGGTTCTGGAGAACCGGTAGCAGAGATTTTGAGTAGTTTGGAGAACCGGCAAATACCACCTCTGGCTGGCCCCAGAGTAGAATAGAATAGAATAGAATAGAATTTTTTATTGGCCAAGTGTGATTGGACACACAAGGAATTTGTCTTGGTGCATATGCTCTCAGTGTACATAAAAGAAAAGATACGTTCATCAAGGTACAACATTTACAACACAAATGATGGTCAATATATCAATATAAATCGTACGGATTGCCAGCAACAAAGTTACAGTCATACAGTCATAAGTGGAAAGAGATGGGTGATGGGAAGATTAATAGTAGTGCAGATTTAGTAAATAGTTTGATAGTGTTGATAATGTTGAGTGGGGCGGGAATGGAGATTTTGCAGTATCCTTCCCCTAGGAGAGGGGAAGGAATGGGGATTTTGCAGTATCCTTCCCCTGGAGTGGGGTGGGAATGGAGATTTTGCAGTATCCTTTCCCTGCCATGCCCACCAAGCCACGCCCATAGAACCGGTAGGGAAAAATTTTAGATTTCACCCCTGGATACTTGAGTCCAAAGTAGAACTTTCCAGGGTACTTGAATATTATTAGATCCAGCCGAAAGCAAAAACTGTATTCCACAATCGGAATTCCACACTGACTCCTTTGCTGCTTAAGTATCTAGGTTTGCTATCACTGCAAAAATCACTGTGTATCAAAAATTCTACAGGAGAATGTCTGGCTGTTTATTCAACTGAAGTCAAAGTGCAAGTGGGTCATGCAGTGAGAAAATTACCTCAAACACACAAGCAAGTCTATAAGATGAAGATGAACATATTCAGTTTTTTGGGGTAGTATCTAGGAAAATCTGGGCCCAAAGCTTCACAGAAATATTGTCCATTTCATGCAAGAGCAAGCATGCGAAAATCTCTCAAATGTTATTGAGTTGAAACAGTCTGATATGGAGGAATGGAACCAAACTCCTACAGGGGGATATGAGAGAATGATAACCAATTATGGGAAATACGTTAGACCTAAGGACAATGGTGGACCCAGAAACCCTTGGGTGTTGCCTTTTCCTCAAGTTATTAATAAATTATAAAGTATAATATGACAGCAAACGAGCATGTGTAGGAGGGGTGAAATCCAGCAGGTTCTGACAGCTTCTGGAGAATCACCTGAGTATAACTCATAAAATCATCTGTTACAATGTTCTTCCTGTCAAAGACTACTTCAGCTTCAAGCACAACAATACATGAGCACACAATAGATTTAAACTTAAAGTGAACTGCTCCAATCTTGATTGTAGAAATTATGACTTCAGTAACAGAGTTGTTAATGCCTGGAATGCACAACCTGACTCTATGGTCTCTTTCCAAAATCCCCAAAGCTTTAACCAAAAACTGTCTACTATTAACCTCACCCCATTTCTAAGAGGTCTGTAAGGGGCCTGCATAAGAGCACCAGCATGCCTACCGTTCCTGTCCTAATGTTCCCTTTGGTTGTATCCAATTCATATGGTTATTTCATGCTTATACTTATATATATTGTTGTGTTTGACAAATAAATAAATAAAATAAAAAAAACTGATAGCGGAAATTTTGAGTAGTTCGGAGAACCGGCAAATACCACCTCTGGCTGGCCCCAAAGTGGGGTGGGAATGGGGATTTTGCAGTATCCTTCCCGTGCCATGCCCACCAAGCCACACCACGCCCAAAGAACCGGTAGTAAAAATTTTGGATTTTACCACTGATGCGTAGATAAGTAGTTAAGATGCTACTCTTGGAAGACTCTAGTTCTCCCTTAGGCAACGGTCAGTTGGATGATCTTGGGCCACTCACTCCTTCTCAGTTCCAACCAGTGTCAAGGTCTGTGATATGCCAGCCGAAAAACAAAACTTATTACGTCATGTATTCATAACTCAGACACTGTGGTTTGTATATTATGCTTTATGGTTAAAGCATATCAGCCCAACCAGTTGTGGCTTATTCAATAAACCATCATTCAATAAACCTTAACATGATACAATGCAGGAACCAAGTCTCTTCTGCCTGGGGATTTATTCCAAACAGAATAGTAGTAATTGTCAGCTGTGCATTCAGATGGATGAAAAAACCTGATCCACGGGTCAGAGGTGTCTGCACTTTTAAATCTATTACGTGGATCTCATTCTATTCCACTGCTCTGGAGTGAATTTATTCTCCTGTGATGAATTCTATTTTATACACAGAGTGTTCCATCTGTCTTCCAGCCAGGAACACAAGTTAACTAGCAGTAGTCGTATTAAACTGCATAGAGGTCTACTTGTTGCTGACCTTTGCATGTATCATAGCACTTGTTCCCCCTCAGGGTGTTGTTGGATAAAAAGTCATATAGTGGCTGGATTGGAAAGCAAGTTTATGATTATTTTCTCCTTTGTTTATACAGCTCAGGAGAAAAACAGAAAAGTCAAGTAATATATTCCAAGTAGTCAAAGGAAAATCTTTTATAGGGTAAAGATAAGGATCCTCTTGGTAAACCTGGGCTATGAAGCATGTTTTTCCATGCTACGGTATCTGCCATAGATGCAAAAAGGGGTAACGTATCCCTGACATCCTAGTCCCAGGTTTTCAAATATAAAGACTTGGCACAAACTGGAGCGAATAACGAGAAGATTTGATGGTTTGCCCCCGTGGTGAAATCCAAATTTTTTAACCACTGGTTTTGTGGGTGTGGCTTGGTGGGTGTGGCAGGAGAAATATACTGCAAAATCTCAATTCCGACCCCGCTCCTAGGGGAAGGATACTGCAAAATCCTCATTCCCTCCCCACTCCTAGGGAAAGGATACTGCAAGACCCCATTCCCTCCCCACTCCTAGGGGAAGGATACTTTAAAATCTCCATTCCCACCCCACTCTGGGGCCAGTCAGAGGTGGTATTTGCTGGTTCTCCGAACTACTCAAAATTTCTGCTACTGGTTCTCCAGAACCTGCCAGAACCTGCTGGATTTCACCTCTGGTTTGCCCTATATAAGCTATCCAAGGAAGTTCAGAGGAAATGGAAATTTGGCGTATTAAGGGGAAAGTAATAAGAATAAAAGCCTGGAAATCTTGTCTTATATGGATGGATTCCCCTCTTGAGGGACAAAGTATCTTTAGTGTTTTGGAGGGGATGAAGAAAGCAACAATATTGTAGGTATGACTTGTTATTCTTAAGGTCAAGTGGCCACCTATGCTTCTCTGCCTCATACAGTACTAAAAAGTATATGTGCATATATGTGTGTGTGTTTGTGAGGTATGTTTTTGCGTCAGTATTGATTCCTAGCCATTGCTGGACTGTTCCCACAATTTTCTTGGCATGATTTTAGAAGTTATTTACTGTAGTCTTCTTCCCAAGGCTGAGAAAGTGTGACTAGTTCAAGACCATGCAGTTGGCTTTATATCTGAAACTTGAATTCTTACTGATTTCTGTGCCAAACTGGCGCTCTAAAAAAAGCACAGAAGCAGAGAAATGTGGAAACAAAAAATTCCTAAAGGAAGGCGTAATATGAGAATAATACACTGGGAATCATGTTCTTAAATTCAGGCCTAATAATGATACTATTTGGTTGCCAGTGGCATAAGAAAGAAGTGAATAAAACATTTACAGTTTTAGATCTCAATTTCCTATTTGATTGAAAATATTTCAAGGGAAAGGAAGAGCCGGTAGGGAAATCTGTAAAAAGTGATAAGTTCATCAATGCCAGAATTAGCTTTCTGTTGTAGACTTTTCCATGATTCTACCTTTCCTGAAAGTCAAAATAGGTACAACAGATCTCTGAATCCTGGGGACTGAACTAGGGTATAGTGACCAGACGTCCCGCTTTTGGTGGGACAGTCCCGCTTTTTAATAATTTGTCCCGCGTCCCGCGGCATTTGAAAAAAGTCCCAATTTTTTTTCACTCCCATTCTGAAAATGGGAGGCGGCAATGCAAGAGGAGGAGGAGGAGGCGGAAAAGAGGGAGTGGCGGAGAAGGGGGCGCAAGATCGCCCGCTGCCTGGAAGAGCCGAGAGGAGAGCCGAGCCTGCCTGGAAGAGCCGAGAGGAGAGCCGAGGAGAGCCGAGCCTGCCTGGAAGAGCCGAGAAGCAGCAGCCGCTCCTCCTCCTTCAGCCAGGTGGCGAGACTCAGCGCACATGCGCAGCCCCCCCTTCACCCTCTCCCCCGTCAATGGTGTCCCGCTTTGCCATCGCTGAAATCTGGTCATTTTAAACTAGGGTGGATTTGAACTGCTGCCTTTCTTTTAAAAAACAATCATCACACATATCTAATGGGCATCAGGTAGCTTCTGGAATTTATCATGTCTGTTTGTCCCTCCATCCTTCCATCTATCTATCTATCTATCTATCTATCTATCTATCTATCTATCTATCTATCTATCTATCTATCTATCTATCTATCTATCCAGGACTAAACAACTAAAGCAATATCACCTAAAGTTTTGTTCATCTTTAACTTTAAAATTGGTCAATCAACATGGCTTCAGTTGTTTTATCAAGGAAGAAATCAATGGAGGTTAAAAATGCTCACATGGAGGTTTGGTGTTGATCCATTCTCCTATTAATTTAAACCATTTGGGAGAGCTTAAAAAGCAAACTAATTATTTTCTGTTTACAATTCTTGTGTAGAGCTAATACACAGAGTAGCAGCTAGTCTATAAGGAAATGTAAACCTGTCAGTTGACTGCTAAGTCACTCAGCTTACAC
Source organism: Ahaetulla prasina (assembly GCF_028640845.1). Taxonomy (NCBI): domain Eukaryota; kingdom Metazoa; phylum Chordata; class Lepidosauria; order Squamata; family Colubridae; genus Ahaetulla; species Ahaetulla prasina. Next base: position 137,625,689 of record NC_080542.1, on the reverse strand, counting down.
AGCAGCTGCAATTAGAAAGTTATTAAGTAGAGTCCCTTAGCCAGGGCTAGTTCTGGATGGCCATGTTAATACAATCCATTAGCCTGCTCCCATTTATAGCTAAGCTGAAGCACTATCAATTTTTAATCGTATTAGTGTGAACAATGTCAGAACCAGCTGTCTAGACAATTAATGCAGCATAACTTTGACTAAGTAAACACATACGCTCTACTTGTTTTGTTTTAGTGTCACTGGCAGTCTTCCATACTAAAAGTACAATAAATATTATACTATTGTAATAATAGGCATTATTACACACACACACACACACACACACACACACACACACACACAGAGGGGGATAATGAAGTCTGAGAAAGACTAATCTCATACACTTCAATCTAGTATTTTCCCAAATGTTTGAGATATGTTAGAGCCATTTTCACACATTGCTCTACAGTGTAATTTATTTTAGCCATGGTTAATTGGATTAACCATCCTGGCCAAGTTAGTACACAAGGCTGTGCTACAAACAATGATTTATGAACTATACTAGCTGGATTCATACACTGAACTATTTATGACTAGAATAGACAATTTCAGAAGGGAGGCTGAGGCTGTAGGTTTATGCTAAAATCTAATGAAAGATTTCTTCATGATCACTGCCTTGTTGTGGCAGGGGGCTTGCACAGCTTAAAGAAGCTATGAGCTAAGTCGTGCAGGGCCACCCAAGTTCAACAGATCATAGTTCTGACAAAACATGGTCCACTGGAAAAGGAAATGGCAACTGTACTTCAGTTACTGAAGTAATGCCAAAAAAAATTAAGTGGGTAGGCCAAAGCTGAAAGAGTTAGGGTTAGGGTTGTCAATATGTTTGGTGATGAAAGAAAAACTGATGCTGTAAAGTCCAATGCATAGGAATGTGGAATGTAAGATCTATGAATCATGGTAAGCTGGATGTGGTCAAACATGAGATGGCAAGATTGAATATCAATGTCTTGGGAATCAGTGAACTAAAGTGGATGAGAATGGGAAAATTTAATTCAGATGACCATTATATCTACTACTGTAGGCAAGAATCCCTTAGAAGAAATGGACTAGTCTTCATAGTCAATAAAAGAGTGAGGAAAAACAGTATTTGGTACAATCTCAAAAACTAAGATCAAAGCATCTGGCTTCCATCACATCCTGACAAATAAAAGGGGAAGAAATGGAAGCATTTCCTTGGGCTCCAAGATCACTGCAGACAGAAACTGCAGCCATGAAATTAAAAGTGGGAGGAAAGCTATGACAAATCTAAACAGCCTATTAAAAGAAGAGACGTCACCTTGCCAAAAAAGGTCCATACAGTCAAAACTATGGTTTTCCCAGTAGTAATATGTGGCTTTGAAAGTTGGACCATAAGGAAGGCTGAGTACTGAAGAATTGATCTTTGGAATTGTGGTGCTGGAGAAGACTCCTGAGAATTCCTTAGACTGCAAGATTGAATTAATCAATTCTAAAGGAAATCAACCCTGATTGTTCTTTGGAAGGACAGATACTAAAACTGAAGCTCAAATACTTTGGATACCAAATGAGAAGAGAGGAATCATTGGAAAAGACCCTGATGTTGAGAAAGATTGAAGGCAAAAGGAGAAGAGGACAGTAGAGGTGAGATGTCCAGATAGTGTCACTGGTGCAACGAACATAAATTTGGGCAAATTCGAGGAGACAATGAAGGGCAGGGGGCCTGGTGTACTATGGTCTACAGAGTCAGAGTGAAGAGTCAGGCACAAATTAGTGACTGAACAACAGCAACAACAAAGGCCAGAATAGATATGGTAGATGAAAAAAATCTCATGTTCATCACATAAATAAAAAGAAAACATATTTTTAGTTTAAGTTTAAAGGCATGTTTCTAATAAGAATTTAGGAACCAAAATGAAAAATAAAATGTATTTATAAATGGACCAAAAGAAACTGTTTTAGAATCATATATACCAGTGGTTGTCAACCTGATCCCTACCGCCCACTAGTGGGTGTTCCAGCTTTCATGGTGGGCGGTAAGGGTTTTGTCTGATACTGAAGCACTTTCCTCTTTTTTAATTTAATTGACTTTTTAAAAAATGTTCATAGCATTATTTAAAAACATTTTCATTTGGTTTTCATAAAATTCCCAGCAACAATTTAAATTTCTGAAAATATACTATTTGTATCACCTACGCATAAGTTTAGTTCACGTTACCTAAGTAAAACTAAATGGCGCTATAGTGCGACCACAAATAAAAGAGCCTCATCCCAGAATAGCTCGCGCATCTCCCCCCACACCACCCAGCTGTAACAGACAAGCAGAGCTGGTAGCCGGTGCCCTCCCAAACCCAATCCATGATGAGTGAGAGGCATGCGCAGACAACGATACATGGCGCATTACTGTGGAACTGGTGGGTGGTTAGAAAATTTTACTACTAACAGAGATACAAAAGTGGGCGGTAGGTATAAAAAGGTTGACTACCCCTGATATATACCAATGATGGTGAACCTTTTTGGCAGCGAGTGCCAAAAAGGGACCATGCATGAGCCTGGGCCGCAACCCAGAAGTCAAGCTGCCCAGAGTGCATGCGCGTGGCTGAAAATGAACTTTCAATTTCAGCTACTGAACTTCTGGTTTCAGCCAGCTACTCTTCCGGGTTTCTGGAGCGCATGCATGCGCGATGATCAGCTGGACGGCGCACATGCTCACACAGAAAAATGGAAGATCAGCTGTTCCAGTTTCTGGCACTGCTGCATGCAAAAAGAAGAGGAATGGGTGACACCGCGTGCCGTAGGTTCACCATCATGGATATATACATAGAGCTATATATCTGAGCTACATGGAGAAATTGACTGAGAACTATCTAAATTGGTTATAAAATAAGCAGCTATATAAATCTTTTAAATAAATTATATTTTCTAGGACTTTGTTTCCTCTCCCCCATTGAATTCCCTTAGATTTTAAAAATCATTATATCTTTGTGGTTTCCAAACGAGAAAAAAACAGGTTGAAAAGCAAATTAAATGGAGAAAAAATGTGTATCAAAGCTGAAGCCCACATTTAAAATCTATTTCAGCATTGCATTTTTCACATATGATCAATAGCTCAAACACAGCACGGTAGTCTTTAATTAGTGAGAATTTATAAATAACAGTATTTATTTAATCCCAAATATTTCCCTGCTCTTCTAATAAATAGTATTTTTTCATGTTACATAATCCATTGAGAGGGAAGGCATTTTCAAACATTTCAGCCATATTTTAATTATTGGTTAATCACAATCATTTAATACATTAAACAATTTTCTTTTCAGGGAAAATTTTGCTTTGGTGCCAGAATATGGATAAAAATGTAATTTGAGATTAATAGGGGAAACATCACTAAGCCCTTGTTTATTGTTTTAAATGAGTGACACAGAGTCATTTGGAGACTTTAAAACAGCTTTTTGTAAATTATTTCAAACATAATCCCATTAATGATCATTTGCATTGATTCAAGGGATGGCTAATGACTAGACATTTTGATAAACATTTAAACAAAGTGAATTGCCATAATTCCATCAGAATTCCACATCTAACAGGAAAGCATGCATTCTGTTTTGGAATAACACCAGACTCTATAGAGCAGGGGTCTCCAATCTTGGCCCCTTTAAGACTTGTGGACTTCAACTCCCAGAGTCCCTCAGCCACCAAAGCTGAGGAACTCTGGGAATTGAAGTTCACAAGTCTAAAGGGACCAAGGTTGGAAACCCCTGCTATAGAGGTTATGCTATAGATACTTCTTCCTCTTCCAAGGGCCGGGTGAGTAAATGGCAGCTGAAGACAGACACTCTGCCCAAGTCCAGAGAAGGTATTTTTCATAATCACACACTCCTCTTGAATATGGCAGCACCGACACGCAAATCTGTGAAATGTACACCAAACAGCACCATTGTTGCCAGAAAAGTTGAGTGAGAAAGAGAAGTTTAATTGGGAAGCATCACAGTAAAGAAAGGTTGAGTGGAGGCAGAGATCAATTGGGAAGCATTCTTGGTAAAGGCAGCTAGCTCTGCCATAGAAAGCATCAGCTAAATTAGATTGAATTGTAAAGACAGGCAAGGCATTTTGTCGCAGATGCACTTTTACCAAGACCTTCCTGCTCTCTGCATTGGAATCATACTGGCTCATCCAGAATTGCTTCATCTAGGTGTAGGACCACTTCTGGACTATCTTCTCTCTTGTCCTTCAGATCCTGAGATTGTAATTTTTAGTTTCAATTTCCAAATTACAACAATATAGAAAAATATTATCCTTCGTGACTCCTGCCTGTATGACTTAAACATGTCATATGCAGGTATCCCAGTATTATTCCACAAGCTCCACCGTTTGGGTAAGTTCCTTAATGTCATAGCATATGAAAAAAGGGAGTTGATCTTGCATCCCAATTCTGCAACTCTGCTCCTGTCATTCATGTCTTATTACTGACCTTGAGATTGTCAGACATAAAAAGGCAAAGGTAAAGGTTCCCCTCGCAGATACGTGCTAGTCATTCCCGACTCTAGGGGGCGGTGCTCATTTTTGTTTCAAAGCCGAAGAGCCAGCGCTGCCTGAAGACGTCTCTGTGGTCATGTGGCCAGCATGACTCAACGCCAAAGGCGCACGGACCGCTGTTACCTTCCCACCAAAAGTGGTCCCTATTTTTTCTACTTGCATTTTTTATGTGCTTTCGAGCTGCTAGGTTGGCAGAAGCTGGGACAAGTAATAGGAGCTCACCCCATTACGTGGCACTAGGGATTCGAACCGCTGAACTGCCGATCTTTCGATCGACAAGCTCAGTGTCTTACCCACTAAGCCACTGTGTCCCACCGCGTCCCAACTTTGTCCCAACAAAGTTGAAGTAGAATGGATAGAAAAAAAGATTGGAAAATCTTTATGCATAGAATTATATGTTCCTGTAACTAGGAAAGTGTGGCATGCTATGAAAGTTAAAATGTTCTATAAAACTCTCTGGACAACTTTGAGGAAATCACCGTGTAGTAGATGAAACCAAAACAGATTTTGGAAAACGAACTGGAACACTGAGAGCAATATATCCCACAATAAGCAAGATGGCAGAGAAAGGGGGTATAATAGGAATGAATGAATAAATGAATAAATTGTGTGAAGTTACTAATATACACAGCATGTTGTTCGAAAATGATAACTAAAAATCTCAAGAAACATTTGCTGCCTTTTGACTTAGTAGTCAAATAATAGTTTGGCAATGATTAATCAGTCATTCCTAAATTGAACTGAAAAAAAAAATTCTAAGGAAATGAGGATACATGACATTCAATAGGAACAGGAGACAGACAATAATCTCTCTCCCCCCCCCCACTTTCCTCTCATTAATGCAGTGGGGTTTATTTTGAATGAAGGCAGTATGAGTTTAAATTAAATGTCAAATATAATTTAACTTTAAAGCATGAAGTGCCTCACTGAGTTTATGGAGGAACTGGCAGCCCTCCTGAGTGGTTAATTGCTACCCACCCAATAACGAGCTATAAAAAGATCACTCATTTTCACTCCTGAAATGGAGTCTGCTTTACGAGAACGAACTTAAAATAAAAAATGTTTTAACTTTTCAAATAACTTTAAAAACATATATGTTCTCATTTTTAAAATTTGTGTATGTGAGGAAAAAGAGCAAGGGAAGGAAACATCTTCGACTTCTGAAACTCCTTTTTCCTCCTTAAAAATCAGCATAAGGAAATGAAAGTGAAATCAGGATGAACTAGTATAATTCATGTAATCATCATCATCATCATCATCATCATTATCATCATCATCATCATCATCATCATCATCCAGCATGGTTATCTCATTTGCTGTGTATACTGTCATTTTGTGTAAATAAAATAATAACAGAGTTGGAAGGGACCTTGGAGGTCTTCTAGTCCAACCCCCCGCCCAGACAGGAAACCCTACACCATTTCAGACAAATGGATATCCAACTTTTTTTTAAAAAATTTCCAGTGTTGTTGCATTCACAACTTCTGCAGGCAAGTCGTTCCACTTATTAATTGTTCTGTCAGGAAATTTCTCCTTAGTTCTAAGTTGCTTCTCTCCCTGATTAGTTTCCATCCATTGCTTCTTGTTCTACCCTCAGGTGCTTTGGAGAATAGTTTGACTGCCTCTTCTTTGTGGCAACCCCTGAGATATTGGAACACTGCTATCATGTCTCCCTTAGTCTTTCTTTTCATTAAACTAGACATACCCAGTTCCTGCAACTGTTCTTCATATGTTTTAGCCTCCAGTCCCCTAATTATCTTTGTTGCTCTTCTCTGCACTCTTTCTAGAGTCTCAACATCTTTTTTACATCGTGGTGACCAAAACTGAATGCAATATTCCAAGTGTGGCCTTACCAAGGCATTGTAAAGTGGTACTAACACTTCATGTGATCTTGATTCTATCCCTCTGTTTATGCAGTCCAGAACTGTGTTGGCTTTTTTGGTAGCTGCTGCGCACTGCTGGCTCATATCTAAATGGTTGTCCACTAGGACTCCAAGATCCCTCTCACAGTGACTACTATTGAGCAAGGTACCACATATATGGTACCTGTGCATTTTGTTTTTTTGCCTAAATGTAGAACCTTACTTTTTTCACTGTTGAATTTTATTTTGTTAGATAGTGCCCAATGTTCTAGTCTGTCAAGATCTTTCTGTATCTTGAGCCTATCTTCTGGAGTGTTGGCTATTCCTGCCAGCTTGGTGTCATCTGCAAATTTGATGAGTTCCCCATCTATCCCCTCGTCCAAGTCATTGATAAAGATGTTGAAGAGTGCTGGGCCTAAAACAGAGCCTTGGGGTATTCCATTGCATACTTCCCTCCATGTCGATGTAGTTCCGTTGAGGACTACACATTGAGTATGGTTGGTCAGCCAGTTACGAATCCATCTGGTGGTGGTGCTGTCTAATCCACATTTCTCTACTTTATCTAGTAGTAGGTTATGGTCTACTTTATCAAATACTTTACTGAAGTCCAAGTAAATTATATTGACAGCATTCCTCTGGTCCACTAATTTTGTCACTTTGTCAAAGAATGCAATAAGATTAGTCTGGCATGATCTGTTTTTGACAAACCCATGTTGGCTTTTGGTTATTATTTTGTTTGCTTCTAGGTGTTCGGTGATTCGTTGCTTGATTATCTTTTCCAGAATCTTCCCTGGTATTGAGGTCAGGCTGATAGGTCTGTAGTTTCCTGGATCTGTTTTTTTTTCCTTTTTTGAAGATGGGAACTACATCAGCTCTTTTCCAGTCCTCTGGCAGTTCCCCTGTGCTCCAGGATCTTTGAAAGATATAGGTCAGTGGTTCTGAGATTTCGTCTGCTAGTTCTTTCAGAACCCTGGGGTGTAATCCATCCAGTCCTGGTGATTTGAACTCGTCTAGGGTAGACAGGTGTACACTTACCATTTTTACCCCTATTTTAACTTGTGTTCCTAATCTGTTTATTGTGGTGATGTTTTTGATAGGTTGAATTGTTTTTTCCTTTTGTGTAAAGACAGATGCAAAATATGAGTTAAGTAGATCTGCTTTCTCCCTGTTGCTTGTCACCTTCTTGCCACTTTCTCCCAGCAATGGGCCAATTGTTTCCTTGACTTTTTTCTTGTTTTTAACATGTTGGAAGAAGCTTTTTTTGTTATTTTTTACTTTTGTTGCTAGCCTTTGTTCATTGTGAGCCTTAGCTTTCCTCACTTCATCTTTACAGGCTCGGGCTATTTGCTGATATTCTGCCTTAGTTATTTGCCCCTCTTTCCATTTTTTATATGTGTCCTTTTTGTCTTTCAATTTGTCAGATAGTTCTTTATGCATCCATGCTGGTTTCTTTTGAGATCTATTATTTTTCCTTCCTCATTGGTATTGTGCTAGACTGGGCTTTTATAATTTCACTTTTCAAAATTTCCCAAGCTTCTTGAGTTGTTTTCCCCTTGAAGATTCTCATCCATGGAATCCTTCTCAAGCTCTCTCTGAGTTTATTGAAATTAGCTCTCTTGAAGTCCAAGACTCTAGTTTGACTTTGTTCTACTACTTGTGTTTGCATAATGTTGAATTCCAATATTGTGTGATCACTTGCCCCCAAGATTCCTATAGCTTCAACACCTTCTATCATTTCATCTCTGTTAGTGAGAATTAAGTCCAATATGGCTAATCCCCTTGTTCCCTTCTCTACTTTTTGGGAAACAAAGTTGTCTGCTAGGTTTGTTAGGAACCTGTTGGATTTTCCACTTGGTGCAGAGTTTGTCTCCCAGTTGATGTTAGGGTAGTTAAAATCCCCCATTACTACTGTGATGTGTTTCCTACATACCTTAGTTAGCTGACTAGCAAAAAGTTCACCCACTTCCTCTGTTTGGTTGGGTGGCCGATAGTATATACCTATGGCAATATCATTTTCCCTCCCTTTAATATTGACCCAAATGCATTCAAGATAATTTTCATCATTGTTGTGCTCTATTTCTGTAAAAATGTAGTTATTTCTTATATATAGTGCAACTCCATCTCCTCTTTTATTTGGTCTATTTCTTTTAAATAATTTATATGCCTCTAGCTGTATGTTCCATTTGTCAGTTTCATCCCACCAAGTTTCCATAAGGGCAGCAATATCATATCTGCCCTCATTTACTTTAATTTCTAATTATGACAACAGATAACTCATTTTTAAAATTACAAATGTAACAGAAAGATGCTATCAGTGATTTTTTTGCATTTTCAGACCACATTAGTAATATAAACTAAATGATGAGAGTATAGTTTTTTTCAGACCACATTCAATTATCTCTGATTTTAATTTTTGTAAGAGTTAAATAGTTTTACCACTGACACCATCCTATTTTTCCCTCTGAATATCTAAACATTATTAATCAAGCAGAAACAAACTTATTGTGTTGTGTAAATGGTCCTCACTAAAATATCTATCTATCTATCTGCATTTTAGTAGTCTTCTCTCAATTATAATTTTATTTTTTGTCTTTTTATCCATCCTTTATTTCTCAAGTTCAGAGAATTTCCAGCCTGTTTTGAGAACATATTTTGATACATATTGGTTGACTTATGTAAATTTCTTTAGAAAATAGGTGGAATTAAAGATAAAATGGATTAGAGATCAATATAAATAAATTATTTTTCTTCCTCATTGGTATTGTGCTAGACTGGGCTTTTATAATCTCACTTTTCAAAATTTCCCAAGCTTCTTGAGTTGTTTTCCCCTTGAAGATTCTCATCCATGGAATCCTTCTCAAGCTCTCTCTGAGTTTATTGAAATTAGCTCTCTTGAAGTCCAAGACTCTAGTTTGACTTTGTTCTACTACTTGTGTTTGCATAATGTTGAATTCCAATATTGTGTGATCACTTGCCCCCAAGATTCCTATAGCTTCAACACCTTCTATCATTTCATCTCTGTTAGTGAGAATTAAGTCCAATATGGCTGATCCCCTTGTTCCCTTCTCTACTTTTTGGGAAACAAAGTTGTCTGCTAGGTTTGTTAGGAACCTGTTGGATTTTCCACTTGGTGCAGAGTTTGTCTCCCAGTTGATGTCAGGGTAGTTAAAATCCCCCATTACTACTGTGATGTGCTTCCTACATACCTTAGTTAGCTGACTAGCAAAAAGTTCATCTACTTCCTCTGTTTGGTTGGGTGGCCTATAGTATATACCTATGGCAATATCATTTTCCCTCCCTTTAATATTGACCCAAATGCATTCAAGATAATTTTCATCATTGTTGTGCTCTATTTCTGTAGAGATGTAGTTATTTCTTATATATAGTGCAACTCCACCTCCTCTTTTATTTGGTCTATTTCTTTTAAATAATTTATATCCCTCTAGCTGTATGTTCCATTTGTCAGTTTCATCCCACCAAGTTTCCATAAGGGCAGCAATATCATATCTGCCCTCATTTACTTTAATTTCTAATTATGACAACAGATAACTCATTTTTAAAATTACAAATGTAACAGAAAGATGCTATCAGTGATTTTTTTGCATTTTCAGACCACATTAGTAATATAAACTAAATGATGAGAGTATAGTTTTTTTCAGACCACATTCAATTATCTCTGATTTTAATTTTTGTAAGAGTTAAATAGTTTTACCACTGACACCATCCTATTTTTCCCTCTGAATATCTAAACATTATTAATCAAGCAGAAACAAACTTATTGTGTTGTGTAAATGGTCCTCACTAAAATATCTATCTATCTATCTGCATTTTAGTAGTCTTCTCTCAATTATAATTTTATTTTTTGTCTTTTTATCCATCCTTTATTTCTCAAGTTCAGAGAATTTCCAGCCTGTTTTGAGAACATATTTTGATACATATTGGTTGACTTATGTAAATTTCTTTAGAAAATAGGTGGAATTAAAGATAAAATGGATTAGAGATCAATATAAATAAATTATTTTTCTCTTTGAAGTATTAAAATCTGCACTGAGAAGGTACTGGAAAAGATCATCAAAAACAGATCTACGAACATCTAGAAACAAATAAAATTATAACTAAAAGCCAACGCGGGTTTATTAAAAACAGATTATACCAAACCAATCTTATTTCTTTTTTTGACAAAGTGATTAAATTAGTAGACCAGTGAAATGCTATGGATATACTATCTTTAGACTTCAGCAAGACATTTGATAAAGTAGAACACAACCTACTTCTTGATAAGACAGAAAAATGTGGGATAGACAACATCACCACCAGATGGATATGTAACTGGCTGACAAATCATACTCAATGAGTAGTCCTTAATTCTACTACATCTACATGGAGGGAAGTAAGCAGTGCAGTACCACAAGGTTTTGCCTTAGGCCCAGTACTCTTCAATATCTTCATAAGATGACTTAGATGAGGGAATAAAAGAGGAACTTATCAAATTTGCAGATGGCATTAAGTTGGCAGCAATAGCCAACATCCTAGAAGACAAGCTCAGGATCCAAAAAAATCTTGACAGGCTTGAATAATTGGTGCTATCCAACAAAATGAAATTTAATGTGCAGAAAAGCAAGGTTTTACACTTAAGCAGGAAAAATCAAAGATAGAAGTACAGATTAGGTGAAACCTGGCTCGAAAACAGTAACTGTGAGAGGGATCTTGGAGTCCCAGTGGATGATCAATTAAATATGAGCCACCAGTGTGCAACAGCAGGCAAAAAAGCTAATATAATCCTTGGTTGTATAAACGGAGGCATAGAATAAAAATCATGTAACATATTAGTACCACTTTAAAAAGCTTTAGTCAGTACACACTTGGAATACTGTATTCAGTTTTGGTTACCACATTATGGAAAAGATGTTGAGACTTTGGAAAAAGTGCCGAAAAGAAAACTAAGGTAATTAAAGGCTGGAGACTAAAACATATGAAGAAGGGTTGCAGGATTTAGATTTGGCTAGTCTAGAGAAAAGAAGGAATAGGGGGAACAAAAAATTGTCTGCTACAACGTCCTATCTATCAATGACTACTTCAGCTTCAATCTCAATAATACACAGGCAAACAATAGATACAAACTGAAGGTAAACTGCTCCAAACTCTTGCAGAAAATACGACTTCAGCAACAGAGTGGTCAACGCCTAGAATGTTCTACCCGACTCCATTGTTACATCCTCAAATCCTCACAGCTTCAGCCTCAAACTGTCTACCTTGGACCTCACCCCATTCCTAAGAGGTCCATGAAGGAGGTGTGCATAAGCGCACCAGTGTGCCTACCATCCTGTCTTACTGTCCCCATTTATTTGTACACATTTCCTATGTTCATTTCCATGTTTATACTTATACCTGTTATCTTGTACATGTTTGACAAATTAAGTAAATAAAATAAATAAAAATAAAAAATAGAAAAATACATGATAGCAGTATTCCAGTATTCTACAAAGAGAAGGGGGTCAACTTATTTTCCAAAGTACAGGAGAATAGGACAAGAAACAATGGATGGAAACTAATCAAGGACAGAAGCAATCTGGAATTAAGGAGAAACTTCCTAACAGTGAGGACAATTAACCAGTGGAGCAGCTTGCCTTCAGACTTTGTGGGTGCTTCTTAACTGGAGAGAATGGACAGTCACTTGTCTCAATCTGTATACCATGGGTGTCAAATTTGCCGTGCCATGTTGCAGTCACGTGATGTTTCGTGACGTTTTTCTCATTTGCAGAGTTCTGGTGGGCATGGCCTGCACATGATGCATCCAGCCCATAGGTTGCCAGTTTGACACCTCTGCTGTACAGGGTCCCCTGCTTGAGCAGGGGGCTGGACTAGAAGACTTCCAAGGCCTCTTCTATCTTTATTGTGATTGATTGATAATTAAACTCTTTTTCTCAGTGCAGTATTGAAATTTGAACTAAGGCTTTAGCTAATTAGAACTGCAAAAAAAATAATTGCTATCAACCTGCCTTCCATTGAGGACTTGTATACTGCACGAATCAAGAAGAGGGCCGTGAAAATATTTACAGACCCCTCACATCCTGGACATAAACTCTTTCAACTCCTACCCTCAAAACGACGCTATAGAGCATTGCACACCAGAACAACTAGACATCTAGTGATGGCCACTAGACAACACTAGACAACTAATGAGGGCCTTTCCTCAAGGCCATCACTCTGCTAAACAAATAATTCCCTCAACACTGTCAAGCTATTTACTAAATCTGCACTACTATTAATCTTCTCATCGTTCCCATCACCCATCTTCTCCCACTTATGACTGTATGACTGTAACTTTGTTGCTGGTAATCCTTATGATTTATATTGATATATTGACCATCATTTGTGTTTTAAATGTTGTACCTTGATGAAGGTATCTTTTCTTTTATGTACACGGAGAGCATATGCACTAAGACAAATTCCTTGTGTGTCCGATCACATTTGGCCAATAAAAAAATTCTATTCTATTCTATTCTATTCTATTCTATTCTATTCTATTCTATTCTAATTTGATGTTCTTTATAAACAAAAAAGAATTTAATCAGAGGACTAAGTAAATGAGAAATGACATGCATGGATCTACAGGAAAAACTAAAAAGCTTCTGTCACTACTAAATCAATTCAATTATTTTTCTGTCTTGATATCACAGTTATTGTTATTGTTGTTCCTGCTGTTCTCCTTCTCCTCCTCCTTCTTTTCCTTTCCTCCTCCTTCTTCCCCTTTCACTCTTCCCCATCCTCCTGACCCTCCTCTACTGGTGGTTTAGAATCAATTCAAACTTTGTCCAAAAGCTTAAAATTGTCCAGGTATGACTATCATATCTACTGTATGTAGTTCCATGTAAAACTGTTTTTTGTAAGCTTAATGTTGTGAAGACAAAAATTTCTATTTCCCCCCTATTATTTTGACAGTTCTACTGTTATGGCTCTTAACGCTCCAATGCAGGGGTGAAATGCTCCCGGTTTGGACCAGATTGGCCGATCCGGTAGCGATGGCGGCGGGTGGTTTGGAGAACCGGTAGCAAAAATCCCATGCCCACCCGCTTCCCCGCTTGCCGCTTCCTTAAAAAAATGCTTTTAAAAGGTAAAAAAAGAGGCTCTGACGATCCCAGCTGAGCCGTGTGATCATCAGAGCCTTTTGTTTACTTTTAAAAGCATTTTTTTACAACTGATTTGGCTGAATAGACTGTAAAAAAATGTTTTTAAAAGAAAAAAAAAGATTGTGTGCCACAGCTGATCACCCCCCCTCCGTGTGCTGTTCTACTTACCCCATGCCTCCTTTTGGCGTGTGCTTGGTGCATTTGGTGCATGGTGCTTGGTGCATTTGGTGCATGGTGCACACTGTGCATGTGCATGCAGAACACATGCACAGCCAGCGAACTGGTACTAAACCAGTTCAAATTTCACCACTGCTCCAATGTCTATGGAGAATCCAGTCCACTTATTTGTTTTGATAGGATTTGGTAATTTTGAGTAGTGATCCTTCCCTATGATTTAGGATGGTTATAGAAGATATGATAATATATCATATTATATGCTGTTCTAAGTAATGCAACTTTGTTTGGTTGACCTAAGTTTTTATTGATTCCATTGTTGCTGTTATTCCTAAATAACTGGCCTCATTAGAGATCAACCTTGACTCCAGACAGAGCAATAAATCTCAGGATATTCAAATTTATGTTGAAGAATGTCCTTAGAACATATGCTTCACATACATGACACAATTTAATAGACTACTTTATTGCAGATAATATAGAATTGTAATCATATTTACACAGAAGACTACCTTAGTACAGAATAGAGGATTTTATATATATATATATGTGTGTGTGTGTGTGTGTGTGTGTGTGTGTGTGTGTGTGTGTGTGTGTTTTCTGAGATTTTCGTGGGTGTTTGTATGTAGGTTTTTGGTTATTCGGGTTTTCTCCCGCAAAATTATTTGGGTTTTCTCCCGCAAAAAAACCCCATCCAATCAGAGCACAGACAAGCTCCCACCCAATCAGTTCAAACCCCCACTAGCAGTTAAAAAGGAAGAAACAGCTGCAATCACACATTGCTCCCAGAAGCACGAAGCTGAAGCCTGAAGATGACGAATGAGACTTCGTCAAAACGTCGCCAAGACACTTCCAATTTTACGTGGGAGGAAACCCGAATAACCAAACATATATATATGTTTTCTGAGGTTTTCACGGGTGTTTGTATGTAGGTCTTTGGTATATATATATATATATATATATATATATATATATATATATATATATATATATATATATATATATATATATATATATGCGCTGTGGTACGAAAACTCCACTGCCACAGTAAAATCTCCCGTAAGATTTTATGCTATACTAAATAAATGTCCTTCAAAATAACATTATATACAAAAACAGATTCATCAGTGCAATAGGTATGAGTATGATCAGTGGTGGGATTCAAAATTCTTTACTACCGGTTCTGTGGGTATGGTGGCTTGGTGGGTGTGGCTTGGTGGGCGTGGTAGGGAAAGGATACTGCAAAATCCCCATTTCTTCCTGATCAGCTGGGACTTGGGAGGCAGAAAATAGATGGGGGTGGGGCCAGTCAGAATTTTTACTACCGCTTCTCCAAACTAGTCAAAATTTCTGCTACCGTTTCTCCAGAACTGGTCAGAACCTGCTGAAACCCATTTCTGAGTATGATGCCAAACTTTCCCTTTCCTTTCCCTCCACAAATTTTCTTAATTTGATAGGTAAGAAATAATTCCAGATTTTTCTTTAAAAGAAGTCGAATCTTCATCCAGAGTTCACAGAGCTCTAATATTATTTTGTCTGTTGCTTAATTGTGCATTTATCCAGGGGTAGCATCAGATTCAGTCAGCTGTTGCATGAATGAGTTGTAGGAACCTTGAACTAGCATTTGTTTTATATATTTTCAGATAAGAATCCCTTGAACCGTCTTGATGATGGTCAGTCTTCATTATAGACTCTTTCCTTAAAAATATGGTTTATCATAAATAAGTCCTATTTTAAGTATTGAAGCTCAGAACAATTCCTTTTAGGGATCCCAACAGAAAATCACACAAATTACACAATACTTAATACTACACATATTAACGGCGGCACATCTAGCATAGCGCAAAACTGGAAAAAAGAGAACCCACCAACAGAGGAAGATCTAATTAAGAAAATTCTAGAATGCACTGAGATGGATAAACTCACAAAAGAAATCAAAGAAAAAGAAGATACAGAATACTATAAGGTCTGGTGTTGTAGATGGTATGAATGGTTAGAAAATAGGAAAGATAAGAAAGCTGAACAATAGGTAGAGTGTAGATGAAATAAAAGAAGATAGATGATAAAAGTAAAATAAGATAGGATTAAAATATGTATATATAGTAAGAAAGGACCACTCTGAATAGCTGATAAGAAATAGTGAAATATATATAAATGTCATATGTTTGTCTTATGTTTTAATGTGTATAAAAAAAATTGAAGTTCATTCTGAATGGCTTTTGGAGAAACTATCTCAATAGTTTGACTCAAGAGTTAAAATTGTTTATTGCTGAAAATACATTCTTTTTCACCCCATCAGCAAGATAGGCAGTATTGTAAAGTTTGTTACTTTGCAAATTTTGATCAGCAGGATTGGTGGAGTATTGGATCTGATAGTTTTTATTCTCTAGTCAGCCCACCACAAGATAGTTTATAAAAGCTCCTGAAAGCCTACAGGGAATCTATACAGTCCCTCCTGTGGAGTGTTAGACAATGGATTTCAGCAGCATTGATGAAAAACACGTTTTCCTTTTACACATCTTTATACAAATTGCTTCTTCCTTTTTCCAATAGGCTCATACTCTTGGGAGCAGGAGAGTCTTAGGTAAGTATACCCTACAATAGACTAATGGGCTGTTTGTCCTTCTTTGGCTTTTACACACTGCTGGACATAAGCAATAAAAAGGAGAATTGCAGCCATGAATCACAAATACCAATGTCTTAATATTGTCTTTCAAGTACAGAACAGACAAATACTTCTAAGACAAGATGAGTCCCTTGGTTATCAGATATATCAAAATAAGCATTCTCTCCCCATAACGAAATAGCTCTGGAACAACCATTGTTGTTTAGTTCATCCATTTCCAACATGATGCCTTCCAGAAATGCTTGGTTTCATTCAGGGATGGGCTTCAAAATTTTTAGCAATGGGTTCTCTGCCCAGTTGCTGGGTGGGTATGGCCATGGTGGGTGTGGCTTAGTTGGCCTCCTGCACCACAGGGGGGGCATGTTTTTCCCCTCCCCAGGCTCCAGAGCCTCCGGGAGGGTGAAAACAACCTCCCCAGGCTTCTAGTAGGCCTGTTTTTCGCCCTCCCTGAGCCTCCACATGCACCCTGCACTTATCTGCATCCAAAATGGACCACATGGGGACTCCTAGAAGGAGCAGAGTGGGGTGGGCAGGGCCAGACAGGAATGGGATTTGAGGACTCTCCGAACTGCACAGAATCTGCACAGAATCTGCACAGAACCCCTAGCTAGAGGTTCTCCCGAACCCCTACAAACCCCCAGCAGCCCAACCCTGGTTTCGTTGTTGTCACTAGGGTTCTAGGACTTGTAGCCCAGCAGATCTGAAGGGAATCCTTCAAAAGATCCTTAGTGAATGTTATGCCTTAGAAAACATTGTTGATGTTTTTGCATTTGTGTGTTCTCTAGTTGCTCTTTTTTATATAATGACAAGGTGTCAACCATGTATCAGATCTATATTTTGAATTGTATGTAAGGAAGTTCCACATGTTGCATTGCAGTCTCTGCTATTAGTCCTGAAAATGATAATCCCATGAGAGTTCCTTTGATTTCTTGATATATTTGCCTGTCAAACTGAATGTATGTGGGTAGGCAAAAGTTGATAAGAGCTTTGATTCTAGCATTTCAATCTTGGTATATTTGATTAAGATAAGCGTGCTGTGCAGTAGTGCTTTCATAGATTCTTTGGCTAATTCTGGATCTATGGATGTAAAAAGTGCTGAGACATCAATGAGACCATGATTTTATCTTCAGCTGTTGTCAAGTCTTTGTTTGGAGGCAGTATATGGGAAGTTCTTTATTTGCTTCCCCTACAAGACGCCCAAGATTTTTTTTGTCAATTCTTTAGTAATTTTGTAGGTTGAGTTCCTGGTATCACTTCCATACATATGACCCAAAGTATGGATCTTGTACATAGATGACACCATCTCCTGATTGCTTATTTGTAGCTGTAATGTATTTGAATTTTAGGAGGGAAATTTGGGCGGGAAAATGCACGTTGGTGATTGGCTGATGCCTCAGCCAAAATACTATTTAAAGAGGGGTTTTTGCCTGTTGGCTTTTGCTGGGATCACAATAAACCAAAGAGCTGTTGTCACTTGTATCGTCTCCTGCCTCTTCATTGCCCGAACATAACATTGGTGACGAAGGTGGGATATTGAAGGCAGTGAGACTAGGAAAAGAGCTGAAGGAACAACGTAATTTCAAACCCAGCCAGTATCAAGAGCGGATACATAGCGATGTCTAGCTATACGCCGCCAGCGCCATTTGACCCAGCCAAGGAGAAATGGGGGTCGTACATGGCTCGTTTCGAGTGTTTCCTCGAAGCTAACAAACTGCAAGGAGTATTGGATAATCGGAAGCATGCTTACTTCCTGAGCCACTGTGGGCCAGAAGTCTTCGATACCGCCGAATCGCTGTCAGAACCAACGCCGGTAGAGTCGGTGCCATGGCAAATGCTACAGAAGATGCTATGAGCACACTATGCATCGGTGCCATCGAAGTTTGTACAACGGTTCGAGTTGAGGCAAAGAGTTCAGCGAGAGGGCGAATCGATAAGCGTGTACATGGCCGCATTAAGGAAAGCCGCAAACCACTGTGAGTATAAAGACTTGGAGGACTCTTTATTAGAACAACTCATTTGTGGGGTCAGGGACATCCGACTACAGAGGCGGCTGCTGTCGAAAAGCAACCTAACCCTGGCGATAGCCCTGGATGAGGCCAGGGCACATGAGATGTCCACCAAAGCGGCGGAAACCTTACAAAAGCCGAACATGCCGAATGCCACGGCGAAAGCAACGCCAGTCCACAGCAAAGAAATCCAGGCCGAATCGGACGGTGAGGAAGAGGTTTTCCACACCGGGAGGCCGGAGAGAGGCGACCGGGATGAGTGCGTGAGTTGCGGAGGCCAACACCAATGACAGAATTGCAGTTTCAAAGACGTGATTTGTCAGCGGTGTGAAAAGAAAGGACACATAGCTCAGGCCTGTCGAGCCTCCCAACCTTCCCACCAAAGATTCAAACCGGCCAATCAACAGGGCGCCGGTTCAGCGAAGCGGCCAGGGATTGGCCAGTTCAAAAAAGGCGCGAAGTCGAATCACACCACTGTGCGAGTGGGCCACGCATCGACACGACTAGAAAAGAAAATATTCACTAAGACCTACATCGAAGGAGTGCAGTGTAAAATGGAGGTGGATACCGGCTCATCAATCACGATTATGTCCTGGGACACGGTCGCACAGGACCTGCCAGAAGTCGCGAAACGACAGTTGCAACCCCAAAAGCTGAGAGTGCAAGACTACCAGGGAAACCGGATCCCCGTTAAAGGAGCCACAACGGTCAGAGTAAGATATGGACAATTCAAGAAAACCCTGCCGATCACCATTGTTGACGGAAACCTGCCCAGTTACTGGGACTGGACTGGTTTCAAGCCCTAGGAATGGGCATAACCGGGATCCACAGCAATGGAGTCAACCTGAAGGACGAATTGTTGAAGGAATTCGAGGACGTTTTTCAAGACAGCCTGGACAAGTACGTGGGGACCCCCATTTCATTCAATTTGGACCCCCAGGTGGCTCCCATTAGATTAAAAGCTAGGAGGGTCCCATTCGCCCTCAAACCCAAGATTGACAGGGAACTAGATAAATTAGTAAGCCAGGGAATACTAGTCCCCGTCGACCATGCAAAATGGGAGACACCAATAGTGCCCCAGTCAAACCGGACGGATCAGTCCGGATTTGCACTGACTATAAGGCAACGCTTAACAAAGCATTGCAAAAGAGTGCTTACCCTGTTCCCGTAGTGCAACATTTGTTGCACTCGTTAGGGCAGGGACAGGTCTTTGCCAAACTCGATCTGGCTCAAGCCTACCAACAATTACCGGTTGACAACGGAACGGCCAAAGCGCAGACGATTGTCACACATCGGGGCACTTTTAAATGCACTCGACTTCAGTTCGGAGTTAGTGTAGCCCCCGGGTTATTCCAAAACCTAATGGAACGACTCCTACAGGGTCTACCGGGAGTAGTTCCATATTTCGACGATGTACTGGTATCAGCAGAAAACTTGGAAGAATTAGGGGTCAAATTGCGGAAGGTTTTGGGCATTTTCAGGTCTGCGGGGCTTAAGGTTAAACTCAACAAATGCCAGATAGGAGTTGAATCTGTAGAATTCTTGGGTTACCGGATAGATAAGGAAGGCATCCACCCAACTGAGAGCAAAGTGCGAGCCATTAGAAAGGCTCCAACCCCAAAAAACAAAACAGAATTACAAGCATTTTTGGGGCTTGTAAACTTCTATGCAGTATTTTTAAAAAATAAGGCAACGGTAGCCGAACCGCTACATAAACTGCTAGCGAAAAAAGCTGTTTGGACTTGGGGCAGGGTTGAGGCTAAGGCATTTGAAGGTGTTAAGAATCTCTTGTCCAGTGATAGCCTTCTAATTCAGTACAATGGGACGTTGCCACTAGTACTAGTTTGTGATGCATCACCCTACGGGGTAGGGGCTGTCCTCAGCCACAGGTTACCGAACGGTTCAGAAGCCCCTATCGCATATTTTCCCCACACGATGTCCGCAGCGGAAAGGAACTATAGCCAACTGGACCGGGAAGCCCTGGCTATAGTTTCTGGGGTTAAAAAATTCCACGAGTACTTGTTTGGGCGTCAATTTGAAATAGTCACAGACCACAGACCTTTATTGGGACTCTTGGCGGGGGACCGTCCAACACCGGTTGCATTATCACCCAGGCTGACCCATTGACTATTTTCCTGGCAGCATATTCGTACAAACTGTCTCACCGACCGGGCAAGGACTTGGGACATGCAGATGCTTTAAGTAGATGCCCGTTGCCAGAGACTATTGAAGACCCGACCCCAGGGACGCCCGTCTTGTTAATTGACTTTTTGGACTCTGGCCCAGTCACTTCTACGGAAGTGACTAGGGCATCTTACAAAGACATTGTTGTAAGAACTGTGATCGGTTGGGTGCAGAGGGGATGGCCCGCTGCACCAGGGGATCATTTCAAAGAGTTTACAAAAAAGCATTCGGAACTGTCGGTACAAGGGGGTTGTCTGTTATGGGGGGATAGAATGGTTATTCCGGACAAATTACGAGGGCATGTGTTGGAACTATTGCATGTGGGCCACCCGGGGATTGTGAGGATGAAAAGCCTAGCGAGAAGTTACGTGTGGTGGCCACAAATGGATAAAGACATTAGCGACCGGGTAGGGAAATGCCAAGCATGTCAAGAATCAAGGCCACTACCCACAACAGCCCCCATAAGGGATTGGGAGAAACCCCAGGGTCCTTGGTCCAGGATCCACACAGATTTTGCCGGGCTGTTCCATGGGCAAACCTTCTTAATTGTAGTAGATGCCTACTCGAAGTGGTTAGAAATTTTACTCATGAAAAACACAACAGCGGAAGCTGTAATCACAGTCTTGAGGCATTTATTTGTGACACACGGGTTACCCGACACTCTAGTGTCCGATAACGGCCCACAGTTCACCCAGTTTGAGGGGTACTTGGCAGAAGAGGGCATCCGACATGTCCTCTCGGTACCTTTCCACCCGGCGACGAATGGACTTGCAGAACGTTTCGTATACAGTGCCAAGGAAGCGCTATCTAGAATTAGCCCAGGAGATTGGCAATCCAAAATTGATACCTTTTTTTTGTTTTGTTTACATTTATATCCCGCCCTTCTCTGAAGACTCAGGGTGGCTTACAGTGTATAAGGCAATACAATACCTTCCTGGCAGTCCAATATAGAACCCCCTGTGTGACCACCGGTCGCAGCCCAGCGGAGTTATTAATGGGTAGAAGATTCCGGTGCCCCCAGATCGGTTAAACCCAACATACTTCCCTGATGGGTACCAAAGCATAAAGGGAAGAACCAGAACAATGGCAACAGGTGACCCGGTATGGGCCCATAACTATAGTGAGGGCCCAGCGTGGCTAAAGGGAACAATTGTAGGAGTGACGGGCCCAAAGTCATACATAGTGGACATGGGGGACGGCCGAGTGTGGAGACGCCACATAGATCAATTACAAAAAAGAATACAAAACAATCCAGAAACCAAACAGCCAGACCCTGACTACACAATATTTGAACCAACAGCTAACTCAACCCCGAGGCGATTGGAGGACTTAGCTGAGTCTGAAGAAGTCCAGCGACACCAACCGGCTCCTCCGGAGGACAGCAGGGACGACTCTGACAATAATCCAGGGCCAGATGGCTCAGAGGAGGAGCTGGGAGGAACAAACAGTCCCTCCGACCAGCTCGACTCACTTCCAGGGAATGAATTGCGCAGGTCCAAAAGAGTTAGGAGACGCCCTGTCTACCTGCGTGACTACATGGAAAAATAACATGCAAATGTTATGCAAAAAACTATGTAAATATGGTAAAAAGTGTTCTGGGAGGGGAGGAGTGTAATGTATTTGAATTTTAGGAGGGAAATTTGGGCAGGAAAATGCACGTTGCTGATTGGCTGATGCCTCAGCCAAAATACTATTTAAAGAGGGTTTTTTGCCTGTTGGCTTTTACTGGGATCACAATAAACCAAAGAGCTGTTGTCACTTGTATCGTCTCCTGCCTCTTCATTGCCCGAACATAACAGTAGTCTATGACTATCATTAAGTGTTGTATCATTAAGTGTTAAATTTGTACACTATGATCATCATTAAGTGTTGTAAGTGTTGTACCTTGATGAAGATATCTTTTCTTTTATGTACACTGAGAGCCTATGCACTAAGACAAATTCCTTGTGTGTCCAATCACACTTGGCCAATAAAAAATTCAATTCAATTCAATTCAATTCAGTTCAGTTCAGTTCAGTTCAGTTCAGTTCAGTTCAGTTCAGTTCAGTTCAGTTCAGTTCTGTTCTGTTCTGTTCTGTTCTATTCTATTCTATTCTATTGACCATTAGAGAATACACACATAATGATCAACCACATCTTCAATAAAAATAGCATAGCATTTAGATTTATATACCATATCACAGTGCTTTACAGTCCTATCTAAGTAGTTTACAGAGTCAGCATATTGCCTCCAACAATCCGGGTCCTCATTTTACCAACCTTGGAAGAATGGAAGGCTGAGTCAACCTTGAACCATTGAGAATTGAACTGCTATAACCTGCTGGTAACCTGCAGTACTGCATTCTAAACACTATGCCACTATGGCTCTCAAAAGAATAAAATTTACCAAAGGAATCAAAAACATCTCAGAAATCACAAACAGACTATTACAACTTCACAGCTTTACTACAACACGCAAACCAACTAAACTTCTCCAAAACATACTAAATAAACCAAAAATCCCAGCAGCTCCAGAAGAAAAAGCAGGACTAATCTATAACACACAATGTAAGGATTGCAACAACCACTATTGTAGGACACCTAGGCAGAAAACTAGCAGAGTGTATCCCTTTACAGGAACTAGAAGAAGTTAGAAGACATGATGAAAACTCCTTAATTTTACAACTCATGGACAGACTTAATCATAGTTTCATCAGGGAAACTGTGAGCATCCTAGACCAAGCCAAGTCCAAAAACTCTAGAGAATTCCTGGAAACCTGGCACTCTGACAAATCAGCCATCAACAGGCACATAGAGATAAATAACTGCTATATACTATTCAAAAAAGACAATAAAAAAGCCAAAAAGAAAACAAAAAGACCAAAAGAAGCAATCTGACATGACCAGTGATTAACCTCAAGGTTAATAGTAGACCAATAATCAAATAGCAAATAATATCCCAATCAAGAAACTGTCAAACATCAAGGAACTGCCAAACAAATGATAAATAATAGCCCAATCAGCTCCCATATAACACCGCTCCTGCGCAGACTGCACTGGCTACCTGAGGCCTTTCGAGTGCACTTTAAGGTTCTGGTCACTACCTTTAAAGCGCTCCATGGCTTAGGGCCAGGGTACTTACGGGACCGCCTGCTGTTACCACATGCCTCCCACCGACCCGTACACTCTCACAGAGAGGGACTTCTCAGGGTGCCGTCCGCCAAGCAATGTCGGCTGGCAGCCCCCAGGGGAAGGTCCTTCTCTGTGGGGGCTCCCACACTCTGGAATGAACTTCCCCCGGGTTTATGCCAAATACCTGACCTTCGGACATTCCGTTGCGAACTGAAGACACATCTTTTTATTCGCGCGGGGCTGGCTTAAATTGAATTTTATTAAATTTTAAATTCTTATTAACTAATTTTAAATGGGGTTTTTAGTTCATTGTATACTTTTCAGGCCAATTTTAAAATAAGTTTTTTAATTGCATTTTAAATTGTATATTGTACTATCTGTTTTATTTTGCCTGTACACCGCCCTGAGTCCTTCGGGAGAAGGGCGGTATAAAAATCAAATAAATAAATAAATAAATAAATAAATCACCAAAAACCCAGATTAGACAAGCCACTAGTATATAAAATGAGAGGAAACCCCACTCCCCACTTGCACTGATCCTGTTACCTAGTTTGGTGATGAAATGTCTGTAAGAAAACAACCAAACTCAGAGAGCACCAAGGACCCTACAAACATATCACTTGATCAACACCACCAAAATTTTTAAGAAAATGTTGGATAACCATTTGTCTGAAATGGTGTAGGGTTTCCTGCCTGGGCAGGGGGTTGGACTAAAAGACCTCAAAGGTCCCTTCCAACTCTGTTGTTATTGTTGTTGTTGTTGTTGTTATTATGAAAATGCCTACAAAATGCCCCTTTCACCATTAAAACTATTCCATCTACATCACATTCTTGACAAGACATAAATGGAGTATCTTTTCCTTAGTTATGGAAACACAGACACAAAATATCATCCGAATCATCATACATATCATGTACATATACAGTATATATAACTTCTCAGACACCAGTTTCCTGGTTTCTTGTCTACTTCAAGGAATCCAGCATATCATGGTATGATCCAAACTTCTAAGTCTATGTTGGTAGCTGATTGATGTTTTGGCTTCTGGAACTGTTCTTGAGTACCATCTGCTCCATAGGTTCATAGAGGAATTAGCAACTTACATGAATGGAATTCTATATGGTAAACCCTTATATACGGTACGTGGAACTAAATGGCTTCAGCTGTCACTCTGAAATCACCAACACTAGAGTTGGTCTACTCTGCAACAGAATAGTGTGCCCCTGTATGGCTTAACAGCTGCCACACTAGTAAGTTAGACGCCAGACTCAGCAACACCCTGAGGACTATAAGCGGATGTATTACACTACTCCAATTTTCTGCCTTTCTGTTCTGAGCTATATAGCACCCCCAGCTTTACAAAATCAGGATGGAAGAGTGAGAAAACACAGAAAAATTATAAACAAATCACTCCTATCAGTGCATTTATGAGCTGAAAATCCAGGAAGTCCCCACTGGCACTTGCACAACATCTGCCCAATAACTTTATCATCAATTTCCAATGGAAAGCCAAATGGGTCACAGGAAGACATATAACTGGCCCATAGGAAGACATATAACTGGCCCCACAAAAAGGTGCCAGACTTGGAACTATCATGTCAACAATGGGACAATCCTGAATAGGACTTGCACCTCACACAGCATTTCAGAGGTGGGTTTCAGCAGGTTCTGACCAGTTCTGGAGAACCGCTAGCGGAAATTTTGAATAGTTCAGTGAACTGGTAAATACCACCTCTGGCCCCGCCTCCGCCTATTCTCTGCCTCCCGAGTCCCAGCTAATCGGGAGGAAATGGGGATTTTGCAGTACCCTTCCCCTTCCCCTGCCACGCCCACCAAGCCACACCCACCAAGCCATGCTACACCCACCAAGCCATGCCCACAGAACCGGTAGTAAAAACCCACCATGGTAGCATTTGTTGGGAATCTCTGTATAAATGGGGCATAAGATCGTCCCCTCATTGTGACTGCCATATCTCATGTCAAACTGTAGATCACATCATCTGTTCTGTCCCCCTCCCCAATTCATAGAGAAGATGCAGAGACGCGTGTCCCACAGTCCTTTATATTTTCAACAGACCTGACTTTCTGTAGTGGATGACAGACTTGGCAGCCACAGTGCAAAGGCCTGCCAAATTCCGAGTTCCTTATCTCTTACAGAGACAGAAGCCCATGTGTCCAAAATTCATTGCCAAGAGCTCACAGAAAAACCCTTTGCACAGTCCAGGCCTTTTAACTCCCAAACGACTGATCTGCAGTTCACACTTGGTAGCTTTTTGTCCGTCACAAGGGCCAGATTGCAACTCCACCTGCTTTTATCCCCTATGGGGTGTGGCTCAGTGACTCAGCAATCTCTGGGCCTGCCACACCTCTTCCTTTGCTGCACACGCTTATCTTGTCATTGTTGCCTCGGGTCAATCCAGGATTGATCTTCAGCAGCTGGAACCTGAGGCGTTGCCAGGGAGGAGGAGGGTCCGGGAGAGGGAGGTCTTGTCAGCTCCTCCTCCTGGCCTGCAGCTGGAACCTAGGGTGGTGCCAGAGAGGAGGGTTCTGGAGAGGGAGGCCTTGTCGGCTCCTCCCCATCACTCTCAGAGTCATCCTCTTCCATGAGGACAGGCTCAGGGGCCGGAGTCACAACATCATCACTGGTTATAAGCTAAGGGCATACACCAGTCCAATATCTGTTTTTTAAAATATATATATATAAATAATGCTGCTCTTCAATGGTTAAATGACCTAGATATTGGTATTTGGACATAGATCTTTATAACATTTATATTTTATTGGGGTTTACTAAATCTAGGTGAAATGTTAAATATATATTGCTAGTCCATGTATGATATAAAGGTAAAGGTAAAGGTTCCCCTCGCACATACATGCCAGTTGTTCCCGACTCTAGGGGGTGGTGCTCATCTCCATATCAAAGCCGAAGAGCCAGTGCTGTCCAAAGACGTCTCCGTGGTCATGTGGCCGGCATGACTAAATGCCAAAGGCGCACGGAACGCTGTTACCTTCCCACCAAAGGTGGTCCCTATTTTTCTACTTGCATTTTTTACGTGCTTTCAAATTGCTAGATTGGCAGAAGCTGAGACAAGTAGCGGGAGCTCACCCCGTTATGCGGCACTAGGGATTCGAACTGCTGAACTGCCGACATTTCGATCGACAAGCTCAGCATATTAGCCACTAAGTCACCGTGTCCCTCCCATATACGATATGTCATACACCAAATAAATAAACAACTGTGCAATGGAGAATTAGAATCATTGTGCTTATCAGAGCTATTATTTGCAATTTTTTGGTGAAAAAATATATGATCTTCAAAGACATTTTTAAACACTTAAAAGAGGTTGGCAGAAAAAGTATTGGTGTTCTGTCTTTGAGGAATAAAGTCTATATTCCTTGGTAAAATGATTTTATTGAACATTGTAGGCTCAGAAAGGTTGCAACCTTAAAACAGAAGTGGAAAATATGCTGGCCGTGCAAGAAACGAAACTTTTTAAAGGTTAAGAAATCATAGGAAAGATGTTGTCAGAAGGAAGATAAGACAGTCTTAACAAAGGATAGTACAGAGGATTTATGTACATCTGTTTATACGGGAATTTCATGATGTACAAATATATCATGGAAGAGGCAGTGCATTGACGGAAAATGTTAATAGATCATGAAAA
This sequence comes from Ahaetulla prasina, assembly GCF_028640845.1. Taxonomy (NCBI): domain Eukaryota; kingdom Metazoa; phylum Chordata; class Lepidosauria; order Squamata; family Colubridae; genus Ahaetulla; species Ahaetulla prasina. Next base: position 137,598,412 of record NC_080542.1, on the reverse strand, counting down.
CTTCCGACCCTTTTGAAGGAAAAAAGCTGCTTGTTATTGCTACTAAGTGCTAAATTGCTTCTTCAAATTTACAAAGATATCCTGAGATAGACAGGTGTGTATAATAGACACAGAGTTGACAATTTAAAAATCTAGTTTCAGCTATCTTAACTGGTTCTGAGTACTTCCATGCCAGAGTTAAATGCAAGGTCCCTGTGTTCAGAAGGCATCTAACCTTTGCATAACGTTTCCCTTGTTTCAGGGAATATAACAGTAAATGATAATATTCTGCAAGAAATCACCCAGCCTATCTTCTTTCATATAAAATGGAGCGGCAGTCTGCAAATTCCCAACCAGATTGGGAATTACAATTCCGAGTTGGGGAATGCTATAAGACAAGGGCCTCTGTGGCTCAGACTGCTAAGACAGTCTGTTATTAACAGCAGCTGCTTGCAGTTATTGCAGGTTCAAGCCTCACCAGGCCCAAGGTTGACTCAGCCTTCCATCCTTTATAAGTAGGTAAAATGAGGACCCAGATTGTTGGGGGCAATAAAAGTTGACTTTGTATATAATATACAAATGGATGAAGACTATTGCTTGACATAGTGTAAGCCGCCCTGAGTCTTCGGAGAAGGGCGGGATATAAATGCAAATTTAAAAAAAAAAGTGTTGGCGAAACTTTTCGGCACACAGTGCCAAAACTGGAGTGCGCCTCCGTGGGCATGCAGGAGAGTGCCACAAACTGGAAGAGCATCTCTCTGGCAGGCATGTACAGGAGTGCCAGAAGCTGGAAGAGCAGGTCCCTAGCACACATGCACCCATGAAGACCAGCTGGCCAGCATGCATGCACACCAGGGAGCTGCTCTTCCAGTTTTTGGTGCTCACGTGTGTGCGAAGTCCAGCTGGCCGACACACATGTGTGCACCAAAACCCAGAAGAGCAACAGGCAACGGCTGGCGTACCCAGAGAAATGGCTTTGCGTGCCACTTCCAGCATGCATGCCATAGGTTCGCCATCACTGCTAGAAGAAATCCACAAATTTTCTTGTGCTGAGTGGATTGTGGCATCAAAGAATGGGCCTCTGGTGGCTCAGACTGGTAAGACAGTCTGTTATTAACAGCAGCTGCCTGCAATTACTGCAGGTTCTTGTCCCACCAGGCCCAAGGTTGACTCAGCCTTCCATCCTTTATAAGGTAGGTAAAATGAGGACTCAGATTGTTGGGGGCAATAAAAGTTGACTTTGTATATAAATATACAAATAGGATGAAGACTATTGCTTGACATAGTGTAAGCCACCCTGAGTCTTCGGAGAAGGGCAGGATATAAATGCAAATTTAAAAAAAAAGTGTTGGCGAAACTTTTCGGCACACAGTGCCAAAACTGGAGTGCGCCTCCGTGGGCATGCAGGAGAGTGCCACAAACTGGAAGAGCATCTCTCTGGCAGGCATGTACAGGAGTGCCAGAAGCTGGAAGAGCAGGTCCCTAGCACACATGCACCCATGAAGACCAGCTGGCCAGCATGCATGCACACCAGGGAGCTGCTCTTCCAGTTTTTGGTGCTCACGTGTGTGCGAAGTCCAGCTGGCCGACACACATGTGTGCACCAAAACCCAGAGAGCAACAGGCAACGGCTGGCGTACCCAGAGAAATGGCTTTGCGTGCCACTTCCAGCATGCATGCCATAGGTTCGCCATCACTGCTAGAAGAAATCCACAAATTTTCTTGTGCTGAGTGGATTGTGGCATCAAAGAATGGGCCTCTGGTGGCTCAGACTGGTAAGACAGTCTGTTATTAACAGCAGCTGCCTGCAATTACTGCAGGTTCTTGTCCCACCAGGCCCAAGGTTGACTCAGCCTTCCATCCTTTATAAGGTAGGTAAAATGAGGACTCAGATTGTTGGGGGCAATAAAAGTTGACTTTGTATATAAATATACAAATAGGATGAAGACTATTGCTTGACATAGTTTAAGCCACCCTGAGTCTTCGGAGAAGGGCAGGATATAAATGCAAATATATAAAAAAAGAACAATTTGTGGAACAAAAAATTCAAAAACTACAAGTTTTAAGTAACCACCTAGATGTCCAAAGTTCTACTCCAGTTCAGGATGCAGAAAAATAGAGTTGATTTATTATTACTGATACTATGGATTAGATTTGTTCTGCTACCAAAGGAGAAGGGAGCAAAGGACAGAAGAAATTTTTCCTCTAATTATTAGACTTCCATTGTAAACAATATAAAGTGATAAGAAGGTTATTTTGTTTTGGGGTACAATGGTCAAACCCACCTGATCAGAGTTCAAAGAACAAAGCAAACGTTTTTTGCGAGAAAGTATAACAATAACCTAAACATGTGTCTCTTGGAGGACAGCCATTCTCTGCATCTTTGCTCCATTTATCAGTGCACAATTACTGTCACCACTGTATGGTGTCATTAGGCATAAGGTTACAAGTGCCAGTTGGAACAAAAAAAAAATACAGTTATGTTGGCATAATTTTTCATTATCATCTTCATTAACCAGAGCTAGTGGGAGTAAGAGTTTATTCTTGCTCTTGTCATTGTCATGACAACACAACCAAAGCTTGTCTGCCAAGAGTCTCCCCATTGCAAAAAAACCCCTCCTCAACAGCCTTATTATTCCGCCCATCACACACTCACCATGCCAAGGGTGATAGGCGCCATAGAGAACATGGATTTATCCTCTGTGATTTCTTGTGACAGCCTAGTATGGTCTCTCAGCTTAAGGCAATTGCTCTGATTTCACAGTTTAATTACTGCTAATCTGAGGGAGCGTGGCCAATGCTAATGAGCCAGGAGCAATCAAAGTCATAATGGCTAAACTTGCTTTCATTCATCCTCCTATCTCAAACTCCACCCACCCACCCCCTTGAAACAAGCAAGATGGACCTGCAACTTGCAATGTGCTGAGGTGAAAAGTCTGGAGTATAATTTGTTATGAAATTGTTTCAGAGTGGAAACTCAGTTTGCTAAATGTCTTGCTGTGCCCAGTTTTGTTGAACGACTGGGATGGAAATATCTCCACTTTGTGGCCCAATATATCTGCTATACAGGTCCCAAAACTCGTAGACAGGGGCTATTCAAGGAAGATCAGGAATATTCCAAAGATGCACCACTTTGTAAGATCAGGGAAGTCTGATCTTACAAATCTAGAAGATCTACAGATCTAGAAGCAGGGCTTCTAGCATATTCTTTTTTTATTATTATTGGTGCTTTAGAAAGCTTTGTGCAACATCTGTGTCTACTGAAAATGTGAACTGAAACATACCATCAATAAGCAGAAATTTACAAAAGCTCTTGAGGATCTCGTCTTCTTGCAAAAAAGAAAAAAGAATTTATATCCAAGTAACAAACACATTCCTTCTCACCCCTTTGCCCTTTCAAAACTATTGTTCTTGTTGCAAGGGCAAATTCATGAATCTGCATTGGTTTGCAGGAGGAGAAGAGTCACGTTGATCTATAGTGGCCAAAAATCTGAAGGCATCTGTAGCACTTTTGTAGCACATCTTATTGGAAGACATAGGATTCTGTCAGTTTGTAGCAATTTTGACTTTTACATTTATTACCCTCTACTTCTATATATATTCCTTATGGTGAATCTCACTGTCATTCCTTTCATTTCATCTTTTCATTGAACAGAATCTACTAAGGGCCTCACAAGAAAGGAAACTGCCAACATCTCATTTATTATTCTTGCTTGGATCCTGTCTGTTGGAACTGCAATTAAATGAACCAAGCCTGTTTTCCATATGAATATCTGCCTCCTGTTGTCTCACTGGGACACCATAAGCAGTGGCTGCAATGAACGTCCTCCACCACTAGGATGCTACAGAAATATTGTCAGCATTTTTCCCGTGTAGCTGTAATAAGGCATCTGCAAAGCCAATCCACATAGCATCTTGCAGAGTTCCATATGCGTATGTTGGGTGCCAAAATGGCTTCTTTGTAAGCCTGAAGCAAGCAAAAGGATTTAAACTGCAACATTATTAGGAAACGGTTTATGTGACTAGGCGCATTTTGAGATTCAGTCCTCTGGCCACAAGGTCTCTCAACTAGCTTACTCATTTGAAAACTGAAAATCATTCCAACAACAATCCTGTTAAACAATTATTTACACACACACACACACACACACACACACACACACACACACACACGTCTGTCAGTCTGTCTGCTCCCCCTCTTCTATCTATCATCTATCTATCTCATTCTGTTTCAGTGTATTTGTCTGCATATCCCACCTACAAAATTCTATATTTCCAAATCCACGCTTGGATTTTCTTCCAAGGTGATGTATAGCACATTTCAACCTTCATAGACTGCAGAGCCAGAATAAATATTATTATTATTGGGTGGGGAGGAAGAAAATGGATGCAACAAGAGTGGGGTAACATCATACACATAGATAGGCTTAAATTTTCCCGTATCTGAGGGGATGGAAGTGAAGATTTTATTTTTCTTTTAAATATTTAATGAATGTTTTACTTTAGAGCCTTACTTCAAAATTAGGGAAACCTTAGAGAAGATATTTTTTTTTAATGGAAGAAGTTCCAAGAAAACTTTCATACACCCCTTTATTTCTGACATCCAGATCCCTGGGTATAAAGAGAAAAGGGAAACTGCATAAAGGAACACTATTTTATTACGCTTTTGACTAAGCAAAATGCAAAAATGAAGCTCTCTATACTAATGTATAATGTTTGTAAACTAAATACCATATTTTTCTTGCTTGTTGTCTTCGGTTTTGATAAACACTTTGTAAGCAACCTTACAAAAAGAATTACTGGTATTTACCCCTGGATGTCTGTTTATGGAACACAATTCCTCCCATAGAGACAGTTTACATACTTACAATTGCTTAAACTAAGCTCTGTCAGTTATTGTTTTTGTGATTATTATCTACATCCCTAGTCTCTTAGTAACTATAACATGCAACTCTGCTGATCCAGAGTTTTTACGTTTATTTGGATTTCTCTCGATATTCATCAAACTCAAAATTACACGATTAGTTCACAGTAGAATTCTGGCTGATAAGAAAAATAAAATTAATTCTCTCCATCCAAAACAGAGTTTATTAAACAAATTTAATTAAACATTAACTGGAATAATAATCATTTCTGCATAATGCACAGGAGACCGAGATAACCAATGACACTGCAGCTTGGTAGAAAATGCTAATTAAAATACCTTAACAGAAGTAGTCTTATGACAGAGAATATTTCTTGCAATAAATGCTTGTTTTATCTTAGGTATTCACTCCCCCTCCTGCCTTTTTGTGGAATTAATTTACAAGCTTCTCTGTCTTCAAAAGAGGGGGTGTAGGGTGCAAAATAAAAGGGCTTTTTTTAACTGACAGTCTTTTTTTGGCCTTCTGGCATAAATAAGTGTAATACATTCTCTTCTCTACCTAAGGAACATCTGACTTTTTTCATATCTGCATGACTATTACTGGACCTTGTGGTCTGATCCTGTCTATAAGAAGTTCTTGCTATATTCAGTGGAAGGAGCTCCATAGGGCAGAATTGCTCATATGAAACATCTTATTACAACCAATGAAATTTAGGTCTTCCAACAAAACAAAGATATAGTAGTTGAGCAAATAGGATATGATGCAAATTACAAAAGGGCATTGCTTTGATTAGATTGTCACAGCAAACATCTTGAGTTTTTTTTTTTTACTCAGCTTATAACATCCTTGGAATGTGTTTAAATCTGTACAAATATTATACACAACCTGCACACAGCATATAATAATGAATAACACAAGATGATAATAATGAACTATTATTTTTGTGTGAGCTTACAGAAAATCATCATAGGATTCAGTTATTTGTATCATTATTCCTTACAACCTACATCACCTGTTCAATCATGGTGTCAGCAAAAAGTCCATAAACAGTGACCAGAAAAAGAGTCTTAAAAAAAACTTAATCAAATAAACTAACTTTATATTCTTTCCTTTTAGTTTTTTCCTGCTTGAACAGGGGGTTGGATTAGAAGGCCTCCAAGGTCCCTTCCAACCTTGTTATTCTATTATTTCATTTCTTCTTCAATTCTTTTATATCCCATCAC